>NW_025534360.1:190000-216761 GCF_020615455.1 Coregonus clupeaformis | reverse complement strand
ATTCGAAAACATAATGTTAACTTTCACTGCTATGCGGATGACACACAGCTGTACATTTCAATGAAGCATGGTGAAGCCCCAAAATTGCCCTCGCTAGAAGCCTGTGTTTCAGACATAAGGAAGTGGATGGCTGAAAACTTTTTACTTTTAAACTCGGACAAAACAGAGATGCTTGTTCTAGGTCCCAAGAAACAAAGAGATCTTCTGTTAAATCTGACAATTCATCTTGATGGTTGTAAAGTCGTCTCAAATAAAACTGTGAAGGACCTAGGCGTTACTCTTGACCCTGATCTCTCTTTTGACGAACATATCAAGACTGTTTCAAGGACAGCTTTTTTCCATCTACGTAACATTGCAAAAATCAGAAATTTTCTGTCCAAAAATGATGCAGAAAAATTAATCCATGCATTTGTTACTTCTAGATTAGACTACTGCAATGCTCTATTTTCCGGCTACCCGGATAAAGCACTAAATAAACTTCAGTTAGTGCTAAATACGGCTGCTAGAATCCTGACTAGAACCAAGAAATTTGATCATATTACTCCAGTGCTAGCTTCCCTACACTGGCTTCCTGTTAAGGCAAGGGCTGATTTCAAGGTTTTACTGTTAACCTATAAAGCGTTACATGGGCTTGCTCCTACCTATCTTTCCGAGTTGGTCCTGCCGTACATACCAATACGTACGCTACGGTCACAAGACGCAGGCCTCCTAATTGTCCCTAGAATTTCTAAGCAAACAGCGGGAGGCAGGGCTTTCTCCTATAGATCTCCATTTTTATGGAACAGTCTGCCTACCCATGTGAGAGACGCAGACTCGGTCTCAACCTTTAAGTCTTTACTGAAGACTTATCTCTTCAGTAGGTCATATGATTGAGTGTAGTCTGGCCCAGGAGTGTGAAGGTGAACGGAAAGGCTGGAGCAACGAACAGCCCTTGCTGTCTCTGCCGGGCCGGTTCCCCTCTCCACTGGGGTTCTCTGCCTCTAACCCTGTTGCAGGGGCTGAGTCACTGGCTTGCTGGTGCTCTTTCATGCCGTCCCTGGGAGGGGTGCGTCACTTGAGTGGGTTGAGTTACTGACGTGATCTTCCTGTCTGGGTTGGCGCCCCCCCTTGGTTTGTGCTGTGGTGGAGACCTCTGTGGGCTATACTCGGCCTTGTCTCAGGATTGTAAGTTGGTGGTTGGGGATATCCCTCTAGTGGTGCGGGGGCTGTGCTTTGGCGGAGTGGGTGGGGTTATATCCTTCCTGTTTGGCCCTGTCCGGGGTTTCTTCGGATGGGGCCACAGTGTCTCCGGACCGCTCCTGTCTCAGCCTCCAGTATTTATGCTGCAGTAGTTTATGTGTCGGGGGCTGGGGTTAGTTGGTTATACCTGGAGTACTTCTCCTGTCTTATCCAGTGTCCTGTGTGAATTTAAGTATGCTCTCTCTAATTCTCTCGTTCTCTCTTTCTCTCTGAGAACCTGAGCCCTAGGACCATACGTCAGGACTACCGGGCATGATGACACCTTGCTGTCCCCAGTCCGCCTGGCCTTGCTGCTATTCCAGTTTCAACTGTTCTGCCTGCGGCTACGAAACCCCTACCTGTCCCAGACCTGCTGTTTTCAACTCTAAATGATCGGCTATGAAAAGCCAACTGAGAGACCTGAGCCCTAGGACCATACGTCGGGACTACCGGCCGTGGTGACTCCTTGCTGTCCCCAGTCCGCCTGGCCTTGCTGCTATTCCAGTTTAAACTGTTCTGCCTGCGGTTATGGAACCCCTACCTGTCCCAGACCTGCTGTTTTAAACTCTAATGATCGGCTATGAAAAGCCAACTGAGATTTATTCCTGATTATTATTTGACCATGCTTGTCACTTATGAACATTTTTGAACATCTTGGCATGGTTCTGTTATAATCTCCACCCGGCACAGCCAGAAGAGGACTGGCCACCCCTCATAGCCTGGTTCCTCTCTAGGTTTCTTCCTAGGTTTTGCCTTTCTAGGGAGTTTTTCCTAGCCACCGTGCTTCTACACCTGCATTACTAGCTGTTTGGGGTTTTAGGCTGGGTTTCTGTACAGCACTTCGAGATATTAGCTGATGTAAGAAGGGCTATATAAAATAAAATTGATTGAAAATTGATTGATTGATTTTGTCTACAGATGCCTGTCATCTCACCCTGGACCCAAATACAGCAAACCCAAACCTGATACTGTCTGAGGGGAACAGGAAGGTGACACGGGTGGAGGAGAAGCAGCATTATGAAGACCATCCAGACAGATTTGACTGTCTTCCCCAAGTTCTCTGCAGAGAAGGCTTATCTGGATCTCGTTATTACTGGGAGGTGGAGAGGGATGGTGACGTGGCTGTCATTGGTGTGGTGTACAAAGGAATGCAGAGGAAGGGAGTGATGGACAGTTGGATTGGACTCAACGGGAAGTCCTGGAGTTTATTCTACTCTGACAGTGGATATAAGTTTTACCATGCTGGAGTCGACAGATCCATCCCTGGTCCTTTTTCTAACAGAGTTGGAGTGTATCTGGACTGGCCAGCTGGTACTTTGTCCTTCTATAGTGTGTCCTCCTCTGGTACACTGACACACCTTTACACAGAACACACCACATTCACTGAACCCCTCTATCCTGGGTTTAGGGTTTATTCCTCCTCCTCCTCAGTGACCCTGTGTCAGATAGATGACCAACACATTCAAAGGTGAGTCATAGCAATGTTTCATCATGTGTTTTCCTCTGGAATCATTCCTACAATTAGATTAGTATTCGTGTGTTTTAATGTGTTCTGTTGGACCTACAGACAGTTAGATTAGTAGTAGTGGTGTGTTTTAATGTGTTCTGTTGGACCTACAGACAGTTAGATTAGTAGTGGTGGTGTGTTTTTAATGTGTTCTGTTGGACCTACAGACAGTTAGATTAGTAGTAGTGGTGTGTTTTAATGTGCTCTGTTGGACCTACAGACAGTTAGATTAGTAGTGGTGGTGTGTTTTAATGTGTTCTGTTGGACCTACAGAGAGTTAGATTAGTAGTAGTGGTGTGTTTTAATGTGTTCTGTTGGACCTACAGACAGTTAGATTAGTAGTAGTGGTGTGTTTTAATGTGTTCTGTTGGACCTACAGACAGTTAGATTAGTAGTGGTGTGTTTTAATGTGTTCTGTTGGACCTACAGACAGTTAGATTAGTAGTAGGGGTGTGTTTTAATGTGTTCTGTTGGACCTACAGACAGTTAGATTAGTAGTAGTGGTGTGTTTTAATGTGTTCTGTTGGACCTTCAGAGAGTTAGATTAGTAGTAGTGGTGTGTTTTAATGTGTTCTGTTGGACCTACAGACAGTTAGATTAGTAGTAGTGGTTTGTTTTAATGTGTTCTGTTGGACCTTCAGACAGTTAGATTAGTAGTAGTGGTGTGTTTTAATGTGTTCTGTTGGACCTACAGACAGTTAGATTAGTAGTAGTGGTGTGTTTTAATGTGTTCTGTTGGACCTACAGACAGTTAGATTAGTAGTAGTGGTGTGTTTTAATGTGTTCTGTTGGACCTACAGACAGTTAGATTAGTAGTAGTGGTGTGTTTTAATGTGTTCTGTTGGACCTACAGACAGTTAGATTAGTGGTGGTGGTGTGTTTTAATGTGTTCTGTTGGACCTACAGACAGTTAGATTAGTAGTAGTGGTGTGTTTTAATGTGTTCTGTTGGACCTACAGACAGTTAGATTAGTAGTAGTGGTGTGTTTTAATGTGTTCTGTTGGACCTACAGACAGTTAGATTAGTAGTAGTGGTGTGTTTTAATGTGTTCTGTTGGATGTACAGATGTTTCCTCTCCTATGTCTCACTGTAGTGTCAGTTTCACTCTAACCACAAGAGGGCATCAGAACCTGTTAAAATGATACCTGGTGACTTCACGTCTCTAGGGGCTTTCATCAAGATAAGCAATGTCACCTGTAATGTCACCATCAGTATTGACTTCATGGAAGTTGACATAGTGTTATTTCACATTTGGCAATGCACCCTACATAGGGAGCTGTTCTGTCACCCTTTATACAGCCTTTGTATTGCTTATGAAGACTGTATGTATGCTATATAAAGCCTTTATAAGTTGTATTTAGTTTAATCACAGTCTATCCTTCTGCTTTCCCAACAGCAGAGACCATGGTGGAGAGTGTTGTATCAAGCCTGGACCTGAGAACACCAGAGACCAGATATGTGAGTGTTAACTGATAATTGTTTTAAAATCAAAATAGGATTAAAGCGTTCTTTAGTCCCAGGCAAGGAACACAATCATGATCTATTTGGTCAAAACAAACTTAAAGGTAGAGTCAGCAATATGATGTAGATGCACAAAGTAAACATCATAGTGGGTAAACTTCTACAACAACTAAGGGCATTGGAGCGCGATGCTAAACTCCTCTGTTTTGGTCCCGTGGCTACCACGCTGTAAGAGAGTGAAGAGAACCCGTGCACATGGGCAGATACTGTGTGAGAGAGAAGTCAGGCATCTTGCTCATCACAATATCTTCGGTGCTGCTCGTACAACATCATTTAGCTGACTCTATCTTTAAGCTCTCATCCTGGGATCTACCAGAAATCAGGCCCCCAACATCTCCAAAACATGGACCAGAACCATGTTGTTTCCTGCTTCCACAAACATTCATTAATATAACACTAATGTCAGATTATGGTATGATAATGAGTGTACATTCTGAGACTGTTGCTCACTTACATTCATTTTTATTACAAGTCTGTTTAATAATGATTAATTCATTATTACATGAGATTGTCCGTTTTAAATAACAACTACTTTTGACTTCAGGGATTCCTCAGAGCTGTAAGACTTGTGACCATGTTGAGGTAAGTCATAATGTCAATTCTCACTTTTACATACCTTCAGGAGTCAGGCACAGTCTGAAAGCCAGGTGTGTACTGACCAACCATTCATACTGGGATATAGACAGTCCTGTGTTCTGCTTTAGTAATATAAACACAGTCTGAAAGCCAGGTGTGTACTGACCAACCATTCATACTGGGATATAGACAGTCCTGTGTTCTGCTTTAGTAATATAAACACAGTCTGAAAGCCAGGTGTGTACTGACCAACCATTCATACTGGGATATAGACAGTCCTGTGTTCTGCTTTAGTAATATAAACACAGTCTGAAAGCCAGGTGTGTACTGACCAACCATTCATACTGGGATATAGACAGTCCTGTGTTCTGCTTTAGTAATATAAACACAGTCTGAAAGCCAGGTGTGTACTGACCAACCATTCATACTGGGATATAGACAGTCCTGTGTTCTGCTTGTAGGAATGCAGGATTTTAACTTCTGTCATATTTTGTCATTAGACAGTTTAATTGGATCAATCACCAGCATTCCATGTAACATTGAATAAATACATTAGATAAATTACTTTGTTCATTTAATGGGCCAGTTTCCCGGACAAAGATTAAGCCTAATCTTGGACCTTAAAAAACTTTCTATTGAAACTTCCATTGATCATGCTTTAAGTCCAGCACTAGACTCAATCTGTGTCCAGGAAACTTGCCCCATATGTATAACTGACATGCTTGTCCTTGTTCAGGACTCCACACACTGGCTTCTGATTGAACCCTTGACTTCCACTGTCCAGGAAGTGACAATGTTCAGGTAAAATAACTACTTTTAACATTTCATTCCACTTGCTAGTGTATTTCCCCATTACCTTTGGGAATAGGCTTCTAATCCAACCTCTCCATTTGACGATTGACCCTCTCTACCATATCTTGTTGTTGCCCTCAGGCACAGGACACCCAAAGGGCGTTATGAGTGCACAGTGTCTGGGCTCCGCTGGGTGTGTGAGAGAGATGTCATTCTGAAGTATCACTTCAGGAACTGGGAACCCTACAGTCAACTTCTGAAAGACATGCAGTACGGACAAGGTGGTCCATTGCTGGACATCACTATGGAGTTAGGTGAACTGGAGGAAGTTCATCTGCCACACTTTGTCTGTTTAGGTAAAACCATATAGACATAGTATTCAGAAAGACATTTCCATGTAACTGAGTTTCACTTCCTGAATGAATAAATGAATATTCTGGGAGTTTGAGTTTACTGTGATCTGATACTGCATATTCTTTGTGTTTTAGTAGGATGAATAATACAATATTTGTCTTTCTGTCTCCTTTTTATTGTGTTGTTCAGGGACCAACCCTTCCCTGAGGAATGAGATGAAGATTCTTCATGTAGAGGAACATGGAGTGTCTGTTGAGGAAGTGCATGAGGTCACCAGATTCCATGCTAAGATTCTCCATCCCAGGTTCTCAGCTATCGCTGTTATACTGAGCTATATCTTTTGGCGGAACGTAGCTGTCCACTGTGACGTGGTCCTCTATATGGCAGTAAAAAAGGCAACAGTAATTTCACGGCTGTACATGCTCCTCAGAAACTCCAGTCAGAAAGAGGTGAGGCACCATCATTGAAGTGACAACAGTATGTTGAAACTTACTAAAGGAAAGCTGATAGGTTGTTGAAAATCTATAGATTACAGACAACATGCAGCTCTGTGAGAAATCTATTTCTGTCTCATTCATTTGAAGAGCCAGTAGACGGCACTCTTCTCTCTGTTCGAAGGAGAACCCAATGCCCCGGGGCAGTGAAGGGGACATTGCCCCGTGTAAGGTGCTGTCTTTCGCATGGGACGTTAAACATGTTTCCTGACTCTCTGTGAACACAAGATCCCATGGCACTTATCATAAGAGTAGGGGTGTTAACCCCGGTGTCCTGGCTAAATTCACTATCTGGCCCTCATACCATCACGGCCACCTAATCATCCCCAGCTTCCAATTGGCTCATTCATCCCCTTTCCCCTGTAACACTTCCCGAGGTCGTTGCTGTAAAATAGACTCTCTTCTCAGTCAATTACCTGGTAAAATAAGGGTAAAATAAATAAAAAATAGTGTACACATTTTTTTGATGTTGACAAAAAAGGAATGCTCGGTGAACTGCATGTTGTGTGAATTAAGAGACTACATTGTTCAGACTGACTACCACACTGCTCATTTTCTAGGCTGTTCGGGACCGGGAGAAACATCAGGTGTCCCAAGGATATTCAGAATTGGTCCTGTCAAGTCCAAACGGGTCCTTAAAGCTGAACAGTTGGTTTGCACTCAAGAATCCCCATTCCACTTCCATCAATCCAGAGGTGCAGTTTTAGCAGGCTAAGGACATGAATCTGTCATATAATATATTAATAACTGGAATATCATTATATTTCTTTCTCTCTCTCTTTCTCTGTCTGTTGTCTCAATCGTTGCACCATATGACCTTCTACAGAAGATTCAGCTGTTACCTGCAGACACCACACCAAGCTGTTGTAAGATGGTTATGAGAAACACAGGGGTTGACATTGAGATGGAGTTAATCGGGGATGATGAGAGGACAGTATGGAGAGAGATGGTACCAACAGGTAGGAGAATATGTCAATCATAACTCTGTTATTTTCTGACAGATGCTATTTAGTGATTATAACCTCTTTTTGTTTTTTTCAGATGAATACATCCCTGAAACCCATTCAACTAGTAAGTAAACATGAGAGGTACAAACCAATGGCTTGAGGGCCAGTCGACATGGTTTACTGTTGGACTAGTCCTGATTATAAAAGGCTGTCTTCAAGATCAATGACATCTCCTCCAGGACTTGATGTAGATTAGCCTGGTTCTGAATGCCCCAATGACATCTCCTCCAGGACTTGATGTAGATTAGCCTGGTTCTGAAGGACATCTCCTCCAGGACTTGATGTAGATTAGCCTGGTTCTGAAGGACATCTCCTCCAGGACTTGATGTAGATTAGCCTGGTTCTGAATGACATCTCCTCCAGGACTTGATATAGATTAGCCTGGTTCTGAATGCCCCAATGACATCTCCTCCAGGACTTGATGTAGATTAGCCTGGTTCTGAATGCCCCAATGACATCTCCTCCAGGACTTGATGTAGATTAGCCTGGTTCTGAATCCCCCAATGACATCTCCTCCAGGACTTGATGTAGATTAGCCTGGTTCTGAATGCCCCAATGACATCTCCTCCAGGACTTGATGTAGATTAGCCTGGTTCTGAATCCCCCAATGACATCTCCTCCAGGACTTGATGTAGATTAGCCTGGTTCTGAATGCCCCAATGACATCTCCTCCAGGACGTGATGTAGATTAGCCTGGTTCTGAATGCCCCAGCCTGTTTTTCTACGTCTGTGAAAACCGACCCTAAATATGAATGAAACAGTAGTGGTGTGATGTGTTCATTGATTCAGGTTGTTATTGTTACAGAATGTGTTCTTAATGCAACGATTAATAATACAATGAAGACTTTTACTGTAGGTCACTCTGAAAGACGTCTGTTTCTAAATGTCTGAAATGTGAATGAACAAATGTAGTTATTTTATAACCTGACTCTCTCAGGTGCTGTGTTGGGGGCAGGGCGTCCGGCTGAGAGCAGTCTGACTGGTTCTACAGAGCAGCAGCTGGGTTCTGTACGGACAGAGTTTGTGAGACGAGTGTCAGGACCGGTCCTGGAAGGTCTGCTGGACGGACTCCTGCAACACACAGTCATCAACCAGGAGGAAATGGAGTCAGTAAAGGTGATAGCTGAGAGGGAAGAGAAGGCACGTGACATCATCGACATGGTGTTGAGAAAAGGAACTGAGTCATGTTCCAGGATGATCAACCTTCTTGGGGAGCTGGACCCCTATCTTTGGTCACAGCTTCAGATCTAAAGTTGTAGCCAACCCCTGGGTGTGGGGAGACCAGGCAGAATAGACAGGCAGGGTGGTTCAACATGTTCTTGTTGTCTGTTGCTTTAATTCAGGCTCCTAAAAATGTACAGAAAATGTCAATCAAACATGACCACTATAATAGCAATAAACTAACCAAAGGTCCAGCCACACAGCCTCTCTCCTTCTGCAGCCTCCTGGAGGTGTGGATCTTCTAGCAGGAGGGTCAGTTAGTCCTCCACTAGGTACCTAGCTGGACCCCTTTCTAGCAGGAGGGTCAGTTAGTCCTTCACTAGGTACCTAGCTGGACCCCGATATAGCAGGAGAATCAGTTAGTCCTCCACTAGGTACCTAGCTGGATCCCTATCTAGCAGGAGGGTCAGTTAGTCCTCCACTAGGTACCTAGGTATGGACCCCTATCTAGCAGGAGGGTCAGTTAGTCCTCCACTAGGTACCTAGCTGGACCCCTATCTAGCAGGAGGGTCAGTTAGTCCTCCACTAGGTACCTAGCTGGACCCCTATCTAGCAGGAGGATCAGTTAGTCCTCCACTAGGTACCTAGCTGGACCCCTATCTAGCAGGAGGGTCAGTTAGTCCTCCACTAGGTACCTAGATGGACCCCTATCTAGCAGGAGGGTCAGTTAGTCCTCCACTAGGTACCTAGCTGGACCCCTATCTAGCAGGAGGGTCAGTTAGTCCTCCACTAGGTACCTAGCTGGACCCCTATCTAGCAGGAGGGTCAGTTAGTCCTCCACTAGGTACCTAGCTGGACCCCTATCTAGCAGGAGGGTCAGTTAGTCCTCCACTAGGTACCTAGCTGGACCCCTATCTAGCAGGAGGGTCAGTTAGTCCTCCACTAGGTACTTAGCTGGACCCCTTTCTAGCAGGAGGGTCAGTTAGTCCTCCACTAGGTACCTAGGTATGGACCCCTATCTAGCAGGAGGGTCAGTTAGTCCTCCGCTAGGTACCTAGCTGGACCCCTATCTAGCAGGAGGGTCAGTTAGTCCTCCACTAGGTACCTAGCTGGACCCCTATCTAGCAGGAGGGTCAGTTAGTCCTCCACTAGGTACCTAGCTGGACCCCTATCTAGCAGGAGGGTCAGTTAGTCCTTCACTAGGTACCTAGCTGGACCCCTATCTAGCAGGAGGGTCAGTTAGTCCTCCGCTAGGTACCTAGCTGGACCCCTATCTAGCAGGAGGGTCAGTTAGTCCTCCACTAGGTACCTAGGTATGGACCCCTATCTAGCAGAACATGTTGATACAACTCTGTCTCTCTCTCACACCAACACACCTACCTACCTGATGTCTGTGTATTTTAAACTTTTGATTTTAAATGTCATTGTATACGCATTGTAAGAATATATTGTATACGCATTGTAAACATGTATTGTGATGTTATTGGAATTTACTTACTGTATTTGCATACTCACTGTGAATGTGTCAGAGAAAATGGCTCTGAGAATTTGCCATTCAACTTAAAACCACAGAAATGTATTTTATGAATATATTATACAGTGTTGGCCTGATAGAGGTTAATGAGAGGGGCTGGATATCAACACAACCACCTCAGTCTATCAGCAGTTTTCTCAGTGAGAGCACATTGACCATTGACAGACATAAGGAGCTGTTCAACCTCTCTCCCCTTTACCAATGACTTGAGAGTGGCTGAAGGACACATAAGGAGCTGTTCAACCTCTCACCCCTTTACCAATGACTTGAGAGTGGCTGAAGGACATATAAGGAGCTGCTCAACCTCTCACCCCTTTACCAATGACTTGAGAGTGGCTGAAGGACATATAAGGAGCTGTTCAACCTCTCTCCCCTTTACCAATGACTTGAGAGTGGCTGAAGGACATATAAGGAGCTGTTCAACCTCTCTCCCCTTTACCAATAACTTGAGAGTGGCTGAAGGACATATAAGGAGATGTTCAACCTCTCTCCCCTTTACCAATGACTTGAGAGTGGCTGAAGGACATATAAGGAGCTGTTCAACCTCTCTCCCCTTTACCAATGACTTGAGAGAGGCTGAAGGACATATAAGGAGCTGCTCAACCTCTCACCCCTTTACCAATGACTTGAGAGTGGCTGAAGGACATATAAGGAGCTGTTCAACCTCTCTCCCCTTTACCAATGACTTGAGAGTGGCTGAAGGACATATAAGGAGCTGTTCAACCTCTCACCCCTTTACCAATGACTTGAGAGTGGCTGAAGGACCAATCAGCCCCCATCTATACACAATGTTTTACTAAATGTTTTATAACGTTGTATTTTTCTATGTGTATCTACCTGCCCAGGGACTACAGCTAAATCTGGCACATTTACAGAAATGTTGATTAATGTGCAGTATCCCTGTCAAATACATGTTGTACATGTCAATTAAAAGGAATGTATTTTGTGTGTGTGTGAGTTGGTCTCTGATTACTGTGATTAGTTCAATGTAACGTCATATACTATACATTATAATCAGTCTGTTTTGGGTTTGCAGAATCATTGTATATCATTGGTTTTCCATCCTATCATGTTACCACACATATGTGACTGTCTAGCTCAGCGGTTCCCAAACTTTCCCATTCTGGAGACCATCAAATCACCGTCCAAAGATCTTGAGGACCACCATTCACGGAGTCGCTGTTCTTTTTTCACATCAAATATATTGCCGGTCAAATTCTATCATTAGATGTGAATGTAACAAAGCCTGTAAAGGTCTATTATTATAAACTAGTTGCATTGTGAAAAGGAATGTAAAATTGCTTATAATACCATTAATACTCCCAACTGTTATTATTTTTGAATAATAAAATACTACAATCTAAAATCTAATTGAGGACCACCTGCACCACAGGTTGGGATCGATGAGCCAATGTTTTGGACGCAATCATCAGCAAAACGTACTGTAACATACAATTTCCACCATCGCGCAACAGGTTAAGAAGGGTTTCTTTGCCATCAATGGGTTCCCAAATACGAACGGAGAAATAGACGGCCCCCACATCGCCATAAAACCACCATCCCAAAACGAGTTCAACTAGGCTATGTGAACAGAGAAGGCTTCTACTCTTAATGAGCAGGTGATAGGTGATGTTATGTGCAAAACACGCTACTGAATTTAGTGCTCAGGTGGAAAGCACGACTTGTTCATTCTGCAGAACAGCAATGTTGCCGATCCGCCTACAGGGGGAGCTGTTGAGGATGGATGGCGTATTGGTGAGTATTGCCTACTGCTAGTGTCAGATATTGAATACAACCAAAAGGTTTTATTTGTCTCACTCAGTTGTGGTTTGATGAGTAACAATGAGCGTTATAACTCCACGTGAAATACGCCCATCATTCACCCTTCATGGTGACAATAACGCCCTTATTTGCTGTATAGTTGGGAAGTATTGGAATTAGGCCCAGACAGTATATCTAAAGAACATATCCATGGCGAACTTCAAATGTCTTTGGAGGTGTAGGCAGAATGTTTTATTTTACAGTGACATTTGCTGTCGGTCTATCTGACCGTTTCTGAAAGACAAAAGCAATTGCAAATTGTTGTGGACCTGTAAACAGATCGTTGGAATGCAGTAATGTTTTGCATTCACTTTTTCTCGAACCTAAATATGCTTCCCTGCACACAAATTCGGAAACATTGTCTACTTGAAAAAAGCCTACACACTTCAATACAAAAGATCATCTGTCTGTTCACCTGTTCCATTCTGCTGTATGTTATAAACCGCGCCGCGCACCCTGTCATCTGCATAGAGCAAACACTTTAAATAATAGCCTCTCTGATAGGCCCAATTAAATGAGAAATGCGCATGGTAATTTGTTGTATGGCTACATCGGGAATATGAACTCATCATGGCCAGAAAAGGTGAGGAATTTATTATGCAATGATTATGATAATGTATTATGTTTATAAATGAAATATTGTCTACGCAAGAAATGTCACATTACATCATTCAGACGTCGCCTACAAACGTCAACGGAAAAGGTGAAACGTCTGTTCTAACGTTAAACTGCGCTTCGGATCGGATCGCATAGAGCAAAATAGGCTGCTGGAAATACTGTAGCTGATCTATTTACTACTGTGAAGTGGGTCCTATTAAATGAGAGATGGGACGAATGGTAGCCAATCCTAACTTGTTGTAGGCCTATAGGATATTTGGCGAGTATAGGCTTTATTCTGTAATAACAGGAAATGTATGCCTATTTCTAATTATTTTAGAATGTAAAGATACATTGATTTTCACTAGCAGCAAATTTTTTATTTTTTTATTTCACCTTTATTTAACCAGGTAAGCCAGTTGAGAACAGGTTCTCATTTACAACTGCGACCTGGCCAAGATAAAGCAAAGCAGTGCGATAAAAACAACACAGAGTTACATATGGGGTAAAAAACATAAAGTCAAAAATACAACAGAAAAATATATATACAGTGTGTGCAAATGTAGCACGTTATGGAGGTAAGGCAATAAATAGGCTATAGTGCAGAATAATTACAATAGTATTAACACTGGAATGATTGCATCTTGTTATTATATTTAGCTAGGCCTACCGGTTGTTTTGTTCTGAATAAGAGTCTCGTCATATATTCCCCATCTGCACAAAGCTACTAGGCTACTTTTGCCTTCTTAATATGCAAGACTTCAACCACTAGAAACTGTGCGCACGCATGGTCTAAAGTTTACAGCAAATTCTCATGTCAAGTTCAGTTTTTATAAATGACAACATTTGCGTGAAAAGTGGCACTTGCATGTTTTGTGGTATATTTTGTGTGTAGGCAACGTTTATAAATGAGACCCCTGGTATTATAGAGCAAAATACTTGAAATAGCTGATCTATTTACTGCTGTGAAGTGGGTCCAATTAAACGAGAGATGGTTGGAACAGTAACCTTGTTGTAGGTCTATATGCTACCACGTGAGTATGAAACCATCACAGAAAAGGTGAGGAATTTATTATGCAATGATCATGGAAACGAAATAAATAATAGCCTAGGAAATAGATGTCTATTTGTAATTATCTAACGGCAAATGATTGTATCTTGTTATCAACCTTTTTATTGTTATGAATAAGCTTGTCCATCATATTTTCCATTTACACAAAATACTAATCGACTTGCCTGTGTGTGAGGATTTTGCGGATACACGCTGTGTTGGTATTTACATACGTGTGTGTTTTGGACGTGTGTTTGCCAGACCTAACCGAAATAGTATTTGTTTTCTTTCTGGACGCCAGCAGGTATTGAACTAACCTCTTGTAGTCCTCCTCCTCCTCAGACTCCTCCTCAGACCCAGAATCTAACTTATAAATGCCTCATGAGCTCAGTTCAACTGTCATACCCCATCAGAACCCAGAATCTAACTTATAAATGCCTCATGAGCTCAGTTCAACTGTCATACCCCATCAGAACCCAGAATCTAACTTATAAATGCCTCATGAGCTCAGTTCAACTGTCATACCCCATCAGAACCCAGAATCTAACTTATAAATGCCTCATGAGCTCAGTTCAACTGTCATACCCCATCAGAACCCAGAATCTAACTTATAAATGCCTCATGAGCTCAGTTCAACTGTCATACCCCATCAGAACCCAGAATCTAACTTATAAATGCCTCATGAGCTCAGTTCAACTGTCATACCCCATCAGAACCCAGAATCTAACTTATAAATGCCTCATGAGCTCAGTTCAACTGTCGTACCCCATCAGAATCCAGAATCTAACTTATAAATGCCTCATGAACATGGTCATGTGATGAGGATAACAGACTGTCTCATTGAGAAGGCAGATCACCTGCGTTTTACACAGGCAGCCCAATTCTGATATTTTTCCTGTTAATTGGCAAAATAAGCTGATCTGATTGGTCAAAAGCCAATGAGTGAAAGAAAAGAACCCAGAATTGGTCAGCCTGTGTAAACACAGCCATAGGGACCTGTAAAGTCCACACTGAAGTTGTCCAACTGATGTAGGACTACAACGTGTCAGTTAGTTCATTAACAAATAATGACTTCATTTGAATGACGTTATTCTGGCTCAGCCTTTTTCAAAGCTCTCCTCCAGGGCCCCCAGGAGGTGCATGTTTTAGTTTTTGGTCCTAGAACTAACACCTTAGATTCAACTAATTAACTTTATCATCAAGCCTTTGATTTTTTTTGTATCGGGTGTGTTAGTGCTAGGGCGATTTTATTTTGTATCTACCTGCCCAGGGACTACAGTTGGAAACTAGCTAGCTGGCTAAATCTGACACCTTTACTGAAATGTTGATTGATGTGCAGTATCCCTGTCAAATACATTTCATAGATTAAATTAAAAGGAATGGAATGTATCTATGTGTCTGTCTATCTGTGTATGTGAATTTGTAAAACATGAGGAAAAAAAAAAGTGACCCTCCCCTATACCCCAAATTACCCTCACTCCTAGGACAGACCAGAGCCTTTAGATATGGAGTTTTAGAAACTGTTCGTTGTTTTGTAACCATCACATGGCAAAGTAGCCAGAAGGTTGTGGATTCGCAGACCACCACGGACAATGGTAGGGGTGAAGAAAAGATAGCTTTTATAAAAGGCATTTCATGCAATTCTTTGTCATTTTACATGACTGGAGACAAGCAGAAATCTATTTTAATACCACAACAGAGCATGACAACGAATACAGGCTGTTCACCGGAGACGTTTTGATTTCTATACAGGCTGTTCACCGGAGACGTTTTGATTTCTATACAGGCTGTTCACCGGAGACGTTTTGATTTCTACACATGCTGTTCACCGGAGACGTTTTGATTTCTACACAGGCTGTTCACCGGAGACGTTTTGATTTCTATACAGGCTGTTGTTAAGAAAGAGGATATAGTCTTAAGTTTTGGAACAGTGCTAAAGTTGTATTTCAACTGTAAAAAATTAAGTGCAACAGAACCAGTTACAACTGAACTATTTGATCATCAATGAATTTGCAAAGTCAATGTTTTGTTTCCTTTGTCACACCGGCTGGGGCGGCAGGTAGCTTAGTGGTTAAGAGCGTTGTGCCAGTAACCGAGAGGTTGCTGGTTCTAATCCCCGAGCCGACTAGGTGAAAAATCTGTCGCTGTGCCCTTGAGCAAGGCACTTAACCCTAATTGCTCCTGTAAGTCGCTCTGAATAAGAGCGTCTGCTAAATGACTTAAAAATATAGAAAGTTGTAGCACAGCCTCTGAATGTCATAGAGACAAACCAATGATATTCTATATGCAACACAAATCCCTCGTTGTTAGTAGCCTAAAGCGACATTAAAATGAAGGTTGTTTAAGTGAATGAAGCCTTCTTGAATTAGCCTACTTTCAGCACCCATGCACTGTCCATCTCCGCGGCTGCCGCTTCATGGGTAAGTTATGGAAATTACTTGAATATGGTTTATTTCTTTATTTACCTGAATTTAATCAGGGGAGCCCAACTGAAACCAGTGTCTCATTTGTAATGGTGTCTTGAGGACAAAAATTCCATCAACACAACAACAAAAGACAAAGAGAAACTACCAGACAGCTATAAATAAATGACATCAGGTGATTACACACTTCAGTGGGACTCATTTAACAACAGAGTTTTAAACTGCCCTATCAGCACCTGGGAATCCAGATGGATTCGAATAATCGAATTGGTGATTCGTTTTGTATTCCATAACTGTGGTGCGTTAAAACTAAAAGGCAGATTTACCAAAAAATGTGTAGAGACAAGCGGGACCCCAAGAGTTAACCAACCTTGCGAACGGGTTTGGTATCTCATGTTGTTTTATTTCAACAGGGAAGTGAGGTATGTTGGAAGCTTGTGGACAAGAGCTCTATAAACAAGAAGGGAGTAATGAAGTGATCTATGGGATTTTAGTGAGGACCAGCCAACTTTTTAATACAGGATGCAGCGATGTGTATTCAAACTATCACCTGTGATAAAATGAAAGGCGCTATGGTAGACGGCATCCAAATGTTTAAGAGTAGTGGCTGCTGCATTCTGGTAAATGGAGTCACCGTGGTCAAGAACTGGAAGGAAAATTGACAGCACAATCTGCGTCCAGCTGTTAATAAAAAAGAAGCCCACTTTAAAATCTTAGCTTTTTAACTAGCTCATCAGTATGTTTTTAAACGTTAGATCTTTATCAACCCAAATGCCCAGATATTTATAAGCGGGAACAAGCTCCATAACAGAGCCACCCAATGAGTGAATATGTAGCCCATCGGAGACATGTTTATTCAGTGAATAAGAGAACAACATATTTAGTTTTGCCCGCAATAAGTACGAGTTTTAAATCAACAAGGGCTTCCTGTAATGTAACTAAATCAGATTGCAGCTCTAACATAGCTTTGTCAACAGTCGGCGCATAACCGTATAGTCTGCATATAGAAGAATATTACAGGATTTTAATACATAGACCAGTAGTATTTATATAAATTGTAAAGAGAGGTCAATAACTCTGATAAATAGCTTCATTATGGGGCAACAAAACATATTGTTTTTATTCATATCAATTACAGCAGTAGCGAGCTTACCTCCTGTCTTCCTTCTCATGTTCACGTACTCCCTCTCAAACTGAACAGGAAGTAAGTAAGACTAGTCCGCGCACACAGATATTGCCTTTTTTTAAAACCTTTTTTAAATGTATTTTTTCGTTAGAAGCCTTTGACTCGCCTCCTGAAGTCCCACGGTACACAGCACATCCATTGATTAGGAAGCACACCAGGGTTTACATCAGCAAGAGCAGGGTAGGACAGGGCTCATGATTGGGATAACCTATCCATTGCACTGTGTAACACTGTATACACCATCCCAGCAGCAGTGCAAAAACTCGGAAAAGGAAGTACATTTTCTTAGAAATGGAACTTGGCGCTGTTCTTCTCCGAGCATTCTCTTCCTATAGCCTTAGGCCTACAGTAGAGGCCATGGATCATGTGATTGAGACCAAACGAAAGAGCATGACCCTCCCCCATTGTGAACAATTGCGTGCATTTCGACCACTCCCTAATTTAATTAAATCAAGAAATACAAAATATAAATCGACTTTTACTAGATAGAATATGAACGTATCGGCTGGATACTTGCCTTAAGTGTATGGAGACTTTACATGACCTAAATATCAATATATAATAGGCTATAAACCTATGAGTATTTTTGGTGAGCCGGTTCATTTGACTCCGTTCACATAAGAGAGCCACCATTTGGCTCCCAAATGGCTCTTCATTTAAAATGTTTAATTGCAAATCTACAATATAAAGGTCAAAAGGTAGACTACCATTACGTCAGATAGTGAAATGCGCGTTCAAATACATTTTTACCTGGATAAATTATTAGATCACCTGCTTAAAAAATAAGTTTATTTTTAACGCACTACAAACATAAGCCTGGAGCAGAATGACGCGCTCTCCCCACTATTTACTGTTTCTGCAGTAAGGATTCACCCTCTTTAGATAATTATTGTGTAACTTATCTGCGGGTGATCGTTGTTTTGAGCTCAAAAAGCACCTCCTAGCTGCATGTAAATCAGGGAGAACAAATTAACGGCTCTTTCACCGATGCAATTCGATTCCCGACGTTCACCAAAAAAAGATCCGTTCACAAAGAGCCGTTCTTTCGCGAACGACCCCATCACTAGTTTGAAATAGGAAATACATGTATAAGGAAGTAGAGGACGTTGTCGTCGAGGAAACATGTTTAAGAGGTTTGTAGCGTTCTTGTACAATTTAATGTAGACTATTATTTATTGAGAAGTTATGCTATCATAAAGAGAGAGATGATTTAGGGGGTAAGACATCCGCCAAGTTATTACAATATTGATTTCAGCTTCCGTGAATGATAATTTTGGCTAATTAACATTGGTGTTAGTGATCAGCCTAATCGATAAGATCGAATGTGATGTGATAGGCTACAGGGCTGTGATTATGGGTATTATTGTTATTGGCGATTGACAGCACATTATCGTGATAATTATCCGCGTGAAAGACTGTGGAAACTGCGCACTTTCACTTCCTGAAAGAAGACGTGCATCGGAATTATGTAAAGCTGTCCACTAAATAAAATAGTATGTCTCGTCAAGTAAAAGTGACGTGCAACAATGTGCATAGAAACTATTTAAATGTAGGGCTAAATCAAATTTTAAGTTTAAAGCTTTCTGGTGACGGATCAGAAAGGCGGTGGTCCGTTTGGCGCAGGTGCGCTCGATATAATTTACCGGCTCACGTACGCGCATTGTTAACCACAGGTTGAATCGGCAGCACACCTTTTCTCTGAATGCAAACCCCGGTGCCCCGGGCGAGATAAACTGATCGCACCTCAAGGGAACTCAAGCGCTGCATGGGTGTATTCACTAAACCAGGGATGGGCAACTGGCGGGCCGCGACCCACCTTTTTGTAGTCCCGCGGACCAATAATAAAAGACGTTGTTTTGGAACTCAGTCTGGGTCTCAACTTGCTGTTGACCGGTAGAATAATAGAACACACGAGGTGCAATTTGGAAATGTGGTTGTGCCTCAGCAGTCACTCAATTAGCCCATGTCAGCTACATTTGTTTTTAGATTGGTAGGTTACTGAATTACAGACCGCGGGTGGGGACCATTGATCGTCAGTTATCATATTAAAAACGGCAAACATTTGCCCCCACCCTTTGGCAAAATGTGTAGAATTGCATGAAATGAGTTAGAAAATTGCAAAATATTCTCTCCGCCCTCATGGCGAAATGTGTAGAATTGCAGGAAATTTGTTAGAAAATTGCAAAATATTCTCTCCGCCCTCATGGCGAAATGTGTAGAATTGCAGGAAATTTGTTAGAAAATTGCGAAATATTCTCTCCGCCCTCATGGCGAAATGTGTAGAATTGCAGGAAATGAACATGAAAACTATTGTAATGACCCTGCTGGGTCATAAAGTAAAAGAGACGGGCACCAGGTGTACAGGCAGAACACAGGTTTATTCCTGAATGGGCTATTGTTCAGGCCACAACCCACGCCGCTAAACCTCGAACATACACAAATAGAACATGTCAAATCAAGGGTCCCGAACAGAAGAGAAGAGATGAGACCGTAACCCCTATTTAAGCCTTTCAAAACCCCGCCGGGATTACCCATCATACCCCCCCAACCTTTCCATCTGTCCTGGCATATTTAACCCCTGCTAGCACCCATGAGAACGATAATACACCCATGAACACAGAACACAATACAGGGTTGTTACATAGCCCCCCCCTTTCTAAACCCTAGCTCCTAGGGTTACAAAACAAAATCCTTAAAACGACCCGGAGGTCGCATCAGTCTCTTGTGCCTCCCCTTGACTCTCACTGGTGGACCCCCAGAACACTCATCTGCCCCAATGTCATTTCCAGCGCCCTCCGAAGAGGCAGCCCCGTCCCAGGCTCAGCTTGCACTAGAGTCTCCTCGCTAGACTGTCCCCGTGTGCTCACATCAGAGTCCTCACTTCCATTCCCTACCGTTTTCCTCCCTCTGTAGGGCGCCAATCGGTCCCGGTGGACCACCACCTTCCTGCCCCGTGGGGAACCTCCACCCGTACGTCACCTCCCCCACTCTCTCTATCACCAGGCACGGCCCCACCCAGGCACTGTCCAGCTTTGGGCACCGCCCCTTCTTGCGCGTGGGGTTGTGAAGCCACACGCGTTCTCCGCTCCAAAGTGCCTCCCCCTAGCGCGTGAGTCATAGTGGCGCTTTTGGCGCATTCCTGCGTTCTCGAGTTGCTCTCTTGCAAAGGTGTGAGCCGCTTCTAACCGGTTCTGCAGTCGACGAACATAGTTCGGGCCAGGCAAAACCCCGTCGTCATTATCAGGAGGGTGGCCAAACGTCAGTTCGGCTGGGGTGCGCAACTCACGACCTAACATTAGTAGCGCTGGGGAGCACGCAGTCGATTCCTGAACAGCCGACCTACATGCCATAAGAATAAACGGTAAGTGGGTGTCCCAATCTCTCTGGTGTTTTGAGGTAACGATAGCCAGCTGTTGTGCTAATGTTCTGTTAAATCTTTCCACCAGCCCATCACTCTGGGGGTGAAGCGGAGTAGTGCGCGTCTTCTCCGCGCCTAACCGTCTACACAACTCTGAGAACACCCGTGACTCAAAGTTTCTCCCCTGGTCGCTGTGTATAGACTGTGGCACCCCCGAACCGACTGATTATTCCCCCTACCAATGCATCAGCTACTGTTTCTGCCTCCTGGTCTGGGAGAGCGTAAGCCTCTGGCCACTTGGTGAAGTAGTCCATAGCAGTTAGAATCCACCTGTTACCGCTGTCTGTGGTTGGAAATGGTCCAACTATGTCTACCCCCAGTCTCTCCATGGGCTCCCCTACTGGGAATTGTTGTAGGAGGGCGTGTGACTGACCTGGAGGTCCTTTCTTAGCAGCACACTCATCGCACTGCCTGCAAAAGTCCTCCACATCCCTCCTGTGCCTGGCCCAATAGAAGCCTTTACGTACGCGCTTTAACGTTTTGGAGACCCCAAAATGCCCTGCGCCTACTCCCCGTGAAGCTGCTGTAACACGCTCCCTTGCAGCCTTTTGGGAACCACTACCTGCCACGTCATTTCTCCAGTAGCTGGCTTTTTCCACCCCCTCTGAGCACTCCCTCAGCCACTCTAAGGACTGAGAATTTAGCCCAGAGTCCTTTGGTGACTGGTGATAGAGGGGCTACTTCCCCCCATGGCGGTTGTCTTCTCTCTTCCACCCACCCCAGCACAGGACGCAGCTCTGCGTCCTCCTCCTGGCGACGCCTCCACTCCCCGACGTCCACAGCCTCAAGCTCCCGGCACTCTGTCACACTCAGCTGACTCACCGTGGCGGTGACTCCCTCCTCCATGCACAGTTCCCTCTCTCGCTCCACCCGTTTGGCACAGTACCCACAGCCATCCTCAGCACACGGGCGGCGAGACAAGGCGTCTGCATTGCTGTGGCGAAGGCCGGCCCTGTGCTCCACCTGGAAGTCGTAGGGTTGCAGCTCCTCCAACCAGCGGGCGATCTGACCCTCTGGCTCCTTGAAGGAGAGAAGCCACTGCAGGGGCGGAGTGATCCGTCCGCACCACAAACGGCAGGCCCCCCAGGTAGTACTTGAAATGGCGTACTGCTGCCACGACAGCCAAAAGCTCCCTCCTTGTCACACAGTAGCGTTTTTCAGCCTTATCAAAAGCTCTGCTGTAATAAGCTACTACGTGCTCCCCGTCAGAACCACGCTGAGCCAGCACGGCCCCCAAGCCCTCATTGCTTGCGTCGGTGTCCAGGATAAACGGACGGTTTGGGTCTGGTGAGGACAGGACAGGGGCCTCCACCAGGGCACGTTTGAGGGCCTCAAACGCCCGCTGGTGCTCTTCGGTCCACTGAAAAACAGTGTCCTTCTTGAGAAGGTGGTTCAAAGGAGCTGCTATCCACACCGGACACCCACAGTTCTCCCCCCCACAGTCACAGACAACCGACACTTCCCTAACATGGGGGCTAGTTCCCCCGTGACAGTCCGTAGCTGGACAAGGGTCGGCTCCACCCGCACCCCAACAGGTAGTATGTCTGGTCTCACCAGGGTTACTGTAGAGCCCGTGTCGACCAGGGCCAAACATTCCACCCCCTCTACCTTGACGATGACATTGCAGAAGTCCCCAATGGTGGTACGTCCCACCACAACTACCGGACTAGGAAACACGGTGGCAGCTACACCCTGGGGAAGCAGGTCCCCACCCTCTTGCCTGCACTGCTGGGCACCTCTTCTGCTTACTGTGGGTTCGGGGGCGGAGGAATGGGCCCGCGCTGCCCCCTGCGCGAGAACCCGCTGTCGTTTCCCTGTTGACTGGAGAATCTGCCACACTCCCGCTGAATGTGGCCAGGCTGGCCACAACCCCAGCAGACAATGGAAGTTGAGCTGACACTGCGATGTTGTCTGGAGCCTCTCTCAATGACAAGCGAAGCGGTCTTGACTAACCCTCCCAACTCGTCGACCCACTCTGGTTTGGTGACCCCCGGCACCCGGCCGCCGCTGCTCTCACCTCTGGTTGACTGGCAACCTCCACTCTCACTCCCTCACCCCCAGATCAGCTCCCTCTTCCTGGCTATCTCCACTGCAGCCCGCAGAGATGCTGGGTCCGACATCTGCACATGCTTACCCAGCTCGGTGGGGAGAGCGCTCTAATAAAACTGTCCCGTGCCAGCTCGTCTTGCACCCCAATCGGCATAGTTGCATAAGCCCGCCTGGTCAGGCTCAGAATATCACTTGCCAACGCCTTTAATGATTCCCCCTGAAGTCTCTTTTTGTTATTCAGTTCAATCCGCAGCATGTTGGGCTGTGCATCGCTGCCGAACGGCCCCCAATGCCTCCACTAGCGCACCGTAGTCGCCCCTCTCGTCCGGGGCTAGCGTTAGCAGGCATTCCGACGCCTCCTCTGACAGGCTCAGGGCAAGCTGTAACCCTTTCGTCTCGTCAGACCACCTCCCGGCTCTAGCCAACAACTCGAATTGAGTGAAAAAAACTTCCCATTTACCTTGTCCATTGAACTTTGGAAGTTTAGCCGCTACCGTGGCTAATGGCAATAGGGCGCTGCCATCTCTGTTTACATAAGGGGGCCCAGCCATTTCCGCACGCGGTGACGTCGATATCTCCGTCGCCGTGACGTTTGTTCTGGTCGAGCGGTTTGAAGGAAAACCCGCCCGTTCTGCCATCTTGCTGACTGACAATTTAACTCCCGCCATGTGGCTCTCCAGCTCTTCTACAGCCGTCATCGCCTGACCCTCCCGACCGGGTACACCCGAGCCCACAACGGACACTTTGTCCGACTCTTCCTTAACTTTCCGCCTCGCCCCGATCATCATGACCGTAAATGCGAGTCACGCTAAAGCTAACCACGGCCTATACTGAAACAGCTAACTCGCCTAATCTCGATCTATCCCGTCGTTCGAAAGCACTTCTGACACCAATGTAATGACCCAGCTGGGTCATAAAGTAAAAGAGAGACGGGCACCAGGTGTACAGGCAGAACACAGGTTTATTCCTGAATGGGCTATTGTTCAGGCCACAACCCACGCCGCTAAACCTCGAACATACACAAATAGAACATGTCAAATCAAGGGTCCCGAACAGAAGAGAAGAGAGATGAGACCGTAACCCCTATTTAAGCCTTTCAAAACCCAGCGGGATTACCCATCATACCCCCCAACCTTTCCATCTGTCCTGGCATATTTAACCCCTGCTAGCACCCATGAGAACGATAACACACCCATGAACACAGAACACAATACAGGGTCGTTACACTATTATGGATGTGGGTAAGCAGAGACACTGCGGCACCCCATGATGAGTTCTGTTTTTTTTTGTGGCACCCACCCCCATCAAAGTTGCCCATCCCACCACTAGGGACCTACCAGAATTAGCCCAATAGAAAGTCTTGTTGTTGAAACATTTTGCTACGGTTTGGTACGGTGTTCACTAACGAGTACACCCAAGCTCAGGCACTATCAAATGCACTTGCCAGACAAACAAACGTTTCCATCATTGGACATTTTTCTGCATGAGGTAATTTCCATGTAAAAGGACCCATGAGCACCAACATGTGAAGTTCATAGGAGAATATCAAATTGGGTATCAAATGAAAGCTTAAGAGTCTGTGTTTTGGGGAAATCAGAAGGCATAGATACATTTTTCAACCATTTTCCATCTTAAAAATGATGCATAAGTAATAGGTCTTCGAAAACATCTACCAGAAAAAGTCTAAAAAGGTATTAGAAATACATCAAAACACAATAATGTTAAAGTGAAGACCCCTAATAGCCAACTAATAGCAACACTTATATTTAGTTTTGGATAAAGTAGTTGCCTTCTGTAAGTTTTTAAGACACATTGCCTTGTAATTCCGTTACCACAAAAACACAGACAGTATATTTAAGATATTTTCTAATTTCTCTCCTCATCAGGAGGGAGGATAATGAAAGTTCACAGACGTAACAAGTAAAAGTAGATGTAACAATTAGGTAGTGTTTTTACTGATATACATTTTTATTTGTGAATTATTAACTGATTAAAACTCGTAATTATGTTACCAAATCTGAACCTAAAATAATACAATAATTAAGAAACCCATTTGAAAAACTAAAACTATACTGAAACTATTATCATTGACTTCAAAACTATAATAAAATAAAAACAATCATAAACTATGTTCAGTTAGTTTTTTTCCTTCTATACTTTGGGGCAAAAAATCTAACGGGTTTTCAAGCTTCTGAATCTGTCTGGTAAATGCTGCCAGGAGATGGCGATGTTTCAAATAGGCCTAGCTTGTTCATCAGTAGTCTCTCTAGACAGCCTCCCACAATGTACCAATGTTCCTGAATACAAGCAAAGATTGTCTATTATATTGAGAAGATACTCAAGTGACCGCTCTAACAATGGAAATGCATGTCCTCAAAGATGGAAGGCAGGCGGGAGGATGCATGTCCTCAAAGATGGAAGGCAGGCGGGAGGAGGCGAGAGCCGATGGGACCATCTAGCCAATGAGAGGGCAGATATGTGTGTGAACAACAGGCCATAGAGATAAAGGGACTCATCTTTGTATCTGTGCCATTATAGCATCTGGGACAGCATGGGCAGCGACATTCAGGCTATCTCCATTTTAAAGTAGTACATTTTCTTCTTCTTCATTGGCTGATTGCTCCCAACTCACAGGAATCCCCATCCAGTTGACTACTTTAAAATGGTGGAAGGCCTCAAGCGCAATGTCCATGCTAAAACTGGTTATATCCCTGATGAGTCCTCTATTTCTATGGCAACAGGCACAACAGGCCTACAGCTCTGTCTAGTGGTTGCGTTGGGGACAACAGTTGTATATTTCCCTATGGGGAAAATGAATGGGAAAGAATAGGGGTTTTTGGGATAAACGCTGAAAATATGGTCAGAGGTTAGCAAAGGCTTTGTAGATCAAATCAAATGTTATTTGCCGCATGCGCCGAATACATCAGGTTGTTGACCTTACAGTGAAATGCTTACTAACAAGCCCCTTAACCAACAATGCAGTTTGATATGTCTTGTTCTATGAGTTATCAATCAGTTAACATGATCTTTATGAATTATGAAGCCTTTGTGTTTAAAAAAAAAAAAAAAAAAGTCTGATTACATAAATGCTTCAAATTTCACAAAATGGCGTTAGCTGATGAAGATGATCTCATAGAACAAAACGTATAAGATCTTCTAAGCCTGTGTTTACCACAGACCTTATTGACAGCCTTTTATCCAACCACACTACATCAATTCCATTCATTTCCCCATAGGCTTTGTCCAATGAACCATGGTGGAGTTAGTACCTACAGAAATACACTATTACTATTGCTCTCTATTGGTAGAGAGGTTTGTTATTGGTCCATTAACCAATGTATAATTTAAACCTAACCTGACCTATCGCCTGATGCATTGCCTTATGTATTACTGCCCCCCAGTGGCAAGAAGTGGCATCCCCCAAAAACATATTCTAAAATGGATTAAATGGTCCCCCCATCAACAATCTACACACAATACCCCATAATGACAAAGCAAAAACAGGTTTTAGAAATGTTTGCTACTTTATAGCAAATTAAAAAACGGAAATATCACATTTACAGCCTTGAGTCTTCTTGGGTATGATGCTACAAGCTTTGTCATTATGGGGTATTGTGTGTAGATTGATGAGGATTTTTATTTATTTAATCCATTTTATAATAAGGCTGTAACGAAACAAAATGTTGAAAAAGTCAAGGGGTCTGAATACTTTCCGAATACACTGTAGGCACAGAGTTTCTAACCCCAGAGGCGCAACATCGAGAAAAGAGACCAAACAGACCAGGCCGGGGTTTGAGAAGTCTATGAGAGAAGTGAAAGGTTCTTCAGTAGTTGTTAATCTTCTCTAAATGTAAAGGCACAGCACAGATTAGAGCCAATGTCTTCAGTAGTTGTTAATCTTCTCTAAATATAAAGGCACAGCACAGATTAGAGCCAATGTCTTCAGTAGTTGTTAATCTTCTCTAAATGTAAAGGCACAGCACAGATTAGAGCCAATGTCTTCAGTAGTTGAACACGTCGTTACTACAGCCTCGTGAAAGTGACAAAGTGAT
>NW_025534360.1:12500-180000 GCF_020615455.1 Coregonus clupeaformis | reverse complement strand
AAAGTGTTGTCATTGTTAATGATACTTCAACAGTGTTCAGAAATATTGACTGTTCTGTTATTTCTTATTGTAGCTGAGTGAGCTGTGACTTACATCTAAAATGAGTCTCTCTGGGGAGAGAGAGGAGGAGACCACTGCCTCTAAAATGAGTCTCTCTGGGGAGAGAGAGGAGGGGACCACTGCCTCTAAAACGAGTCTCTCTGGGGAGAGAGAGGAGGGGACCACTGCCTCTAAAATGAGTCTCTCTGGGGAGAGAGAGGAGGGGACCACTGCCTCTAAAATGAGTCTCTCTGGGGAGAGAGAGGAGGGGACCACTGCCTCTAAAATGAATCTCTCTGGGGAGAGAGAGGAGGAGACCACTGCCTCTAAAATGACTCAAGACACCAGTTCTAAGAGGTAAGAGATTACATGTAAAATATACAGTTCTCTTAAAAATATAAAACTAAAGGGAAAAGTTTTCCCAAATTACATCAAATGTAGTTCTACATCATTCATTTAAAAGTCCCCAAACCAATTTACCAATTGCAGACTGTAGCTTTATAAAGAAACATCAGGACTTCTATGAGTTCAGCTATACACTTGTTGAAATTATGTAGATGAGGTACTGATGAGATATTGATGAGGTGATCTGCCTCCCTGTTTTGTTCAGTGTCCAGAAGCCCAGAGCAGAGTCACCTGCCCCCAGCCTGCTATCAATGAAGAGTGATCAGCCACCTGCTTTCAGCCAGGAACCATTACCAGATGACAATAAGGAAGTGGAGAGTTTGGACAGTGAGGATGCATTAAAGATCACACACAACCTTCTGGACAGAAGAAGTAAGACTGTGTTTCATACAATATTACAAAGAACGGGACAAAGGCCCCTCTAACACACACACACACACACACACACTCACACTCACACTCACACACACACAAACACACACACACACACACACACACACACACACACACACACACACACAAACTTATGAGTCCCAACTCTCATTGTTTTCCTATAGGTCAAACTCTTCTGACAGTCCAACAAGACATTAAGGCTAAACTGAAACACAAGTATCAACACATATCTGAAGGAATTGGACACCATGGAAACCAAAGTCTGTTAAAGGACATCTACACAGAGCTCTACATCACAGAGGGTGGAAGTGGAGGGGTCAATAATGAACATGAGGTGAGACAGATAGAGATGGCATCCAAGAAACAAACCACACAAGAGACACCAATCAAATGCAACGACATCTTCAAGCCTTTAGCTGGACAAGACAAACCTATCAGAACTGTGCTGACAAAAGGAATCGCTGGCATTGGAAAAACAGTCTCTGTGCAGAAGGTCATCCTTGACTGGGCAGAGGGAAAAGCAAATCAGGACGTTCATTTCATGTTTCCTCTTCCTTTCCGTGATCTGAACCTGAAAAAGGACCAATACAGTCTGATGCAACTTCTTTCCCACTACTTCTCAGAGCTGAAAGAGATTGACAACATTGAAGATGGGGAAACCAAAACTGTTTTCATTTTTGATGGTCTGGATGAGTGTCGACTTCCTCTAGACTTCAAAAACAATGAGAGGTGCTGTGATGTCACGAAGCCAACCTCAGTGGACGTGCTGCTGACAAACCTCATCAAGGGGAATCTGCTTCCCTCTGCTCTCCTCTGGATAACCTCACGGCCTGCAGCAGCCAATCAGATCCCTCCTGAGTGTGTTGACCAGGTGACAGAGGTACGAGGGTTCAATGATCCACAGAAGGAGGAGTACTTCAGGAAGAAAATCACAGATCAGAATCTGGCCAATGAAATCATCACCCACATAAAAACATCAAGGAGCCTCCACATCATGTGCCACATGCCAGTCTTCTGTTGGATATCAGCCACTGTCCTTGAGATGATGCTGAAAGAGGCAGAGAAGGATGAAGTCCCCAAAACTCTGACCCAGATGTTCACACACTTCACGCTCATCCAAATCATTGTGAAGAACAAGAAGTACAACAAAGCCACAGAGACAAACCCAAAGGAACTGTCTCAGTCAGACAAAGAGATGATCCTGAAACTGGCAGAGCTGGCTTTCCAACAGCTGCAGAAGGGCAACCTGATCTTCTATGAGGAGGACCTGAGAGAGTGTGGCCTTGATGTCACAGAGGCATCAGAGTACTCAGCATTGTGTACAGAGATCTTTAAAGAAGAATCTGGGCTGAACCAAGAGAAGGTCTACAGCTTTGTGCATCTGAGCATTCAGGAGTTTCTAGCAGCAGTGCATGCTTCAGAATCATGTCTGGACAAGAAGGAAAATGTTTTCCCCCCCAAAGCAGTCACTAGTGATGATGATGATTCCTCTGACGATGACTATGATGAAGCAGCCACTCCAACCCTACTCCAAAATGTCATCACACAACAGTACAGAGACAGTAGTGATGATGACGAGGAGAAGAATGATGATGACTATGATGAAGATGAGGAGAAGGATGATGATGATGAAGAGAAGGATGGTGATGATGATTCCTCTGATGATGACTATGATGAAGCAGCCACTCCAACCCTACTCCAAAATGTCATCACACAACAGTACAGAGACAAGAAGTCAGACCCGTTGTATGACTTATACAGGAGAGCAGTGGACCAGGCCTTGGAGAGTGAGAATGGACACCTGGACCTGTTCCTCCGCTTCCTTCTGGGCCTCTCACTGGAGTCCAATCAGAATCTGTTACGAGGCCTTCTGACACAGACAGGAAGTACAACACAGAGCAATGAGGAAACAGTCGAGAGAACAGTCAGGTACCTTTCAGACAAGATCAAATGGGAATCCTCACCAGAAAGGATCATCAACTTGTTCCACTGTCTGAATGAACTTGGTGCCAACTCTCTAGTTGAAGAAATGCAAACCTCCCTGCGATCAGGAACTCTTTCAGAAACAAGACTAAAACCTGACCAATGTTCAGCCCTGGCCTACCTGTTACTGATGTCAGAGGAGGTGCTGGAGGAGTTTGACCTGAAGACATACACCACATCAGAGACAGGTTATCAGAGGTTGCTGCCGGTAGTGAAAACCTGCAAGAGAGCACTGTAAGTTCTGCTATTGAGTTGATGTATACAGTATCATTATTCTGAAGGATTTGTATATCTAAAAGATTATCTCCTCTCTCCAGACTGGCTGGCTGTAAACTCACATATGAATCCTGTGAGACTCTGGCTTCAGCTCTGCAGACACCAAACTCCCCCCTGAGAGAACTGGACCTCCGCTACAATGACCTGGGAGACAGAGGAGTGAAGCTGCTCTGTGTTGGACTAACCAGTCCACTCTGCAACATACAGACACTAGTGTGAGTTAAATATCTTCAGTATCCACTGTGAGTGTTTATATATAATGTATGTACTATATACTGAACAAGAATATAAACGTAACATGCAACCATTTCAAAGGTTTTACTGAGTTACAGTTCAAATGAGGAAATCAGTCAATTGAAATAAATTCATTAGGCCCTAATCTATGGATTTCACATAAATGGGAATTCAGATATGCATCTGTTGGTCACAGATACCTTTAAAAAAATAAGTATGGGTGTGTATCAGAAAACCAGTCCGTATCTGGTGTGACCACCATTTGCCTCATGCAGCGCGACACATCTCCTTCACATAGAGTTGATCAGGCTGTTGATTGTGGCCTGTGGAATGTTCTCCCACTCCTCTTCAATGGCTGTGCGACGTTGCTGGAAACTGCCGGAAACTGGAAGACGCTGTCGTACACGTCGATCCAGAGCATCCCAAACATGCATGTCTGGTGAGTATGCAGTCCATGGAAGAACTGGGACATTTTCAGCTTCCAGGAATTGTATACAGATCCTTGCGACACGGGGCCGTGCATTATCATGCTGAAACATGAGGTGATGGCGGCGGTTGAATGGCACGACAATGGGCCTCAGGATCTCATCACGGTATCTCTGTGCATTCAAATTGCCATCGATAAAATGTGATCGTGTTCATTGTCCGTAGCTTATGCCTGCCCATACCATAACCCCACCGCCACCATGGGGCACTCTGTTCACAACGTTGAAATCAGCAAACCGCTCGCCCACACAATGCCATCACGACGCCATACACGCTTTCTGCCATCTTCCCGGTACAGTTGAAACCGGGATTCATCCGTGAAGAGCACACTTCTCCAGTGTGCCAGTGGCCATCGAAGGTGAGCATTTGCCCACTGAAGGCGGTTACGACGCCGAACTGCAGTCAGGTCAAGACCCTGGTGAGGATGACGAGCACGCAGATGAGCTTCCCTGAGACGGTTTCTGACAGTTTGTGCAGAAAGTATTCGGTTGTGAAAACCCACAGTTAAATCAGCTGTCCTGGTGGCTTGTCTCAGACCATCCTGCAGGTGAAGAAGCCGGATGTGGAGGTCCTGGGCTGGCGTGGTTACATGTGGTCTGTGATTGTGAGGCCGGTAGGATGTACTGCCAAATTCTCTAAAACGATGTTGGAGGCGGTTTATGGAAGAGAAATTAACATAAAATTCTCTAGCAACAGCTCTGGTGGACATTCCTGCAGTCATCATGCCAATTGCACGCTCCCTCAAAACTTGACACATCTGTGGTATTGTGTTGTGTGACAAAACTGCACATTTCAGGGTGGCCTTTTATTGTCCCCAGCACAAGGTGCACCTGTGTAATGATCATGCTGTTTAATCAGCTTCTTGATATACCACACCTGTCAGGTGAATGGATTATCTTAACAAAATGTATTATCTTAACAAAGGAGAAATGATCACTAACAGGGATCTAAACAAATTTATGCACAACATTTGAGAGAAATAAGCTTTTGTGCGTATGGAACATAACTGGGATCTTTTATTTCAGCTCATGAAACGTGGGACCAACACTTTACATGTTGGGTTTATATTTCTGTTCAGTATAGTTAGTATGTGTATGTTTTTAACATTATTTTAACATTTTGGGACATATCCAGAAACATACATAACAACATATATCAAACTAAGGTAAATATCTTGAGTGAGTTAGTATGTGTCCTTCTGTTATTATCTTAATGCATCTCATTATTCTTAAAGCTTTGCATATTTAACAGTGTATCACTATATTTCCTCTCTCCAGACTGGCTGGCAGTGAACTCACATATGAATCCTGTGAGACTCTGGCTTCAGCTCTGCAGACACCAAACTCCCCCCTGAGAGAACTGGACCTCAGCTACAATGACCTGGGAGACAGAGGAGTGGAGCTGCTCTGTGTTGGACTAACCAGTCCACTCTGCAACATACAGACACTAGTGTGAGTTAACTTTATTCAGTATGAGTTATTATGTGTATGTTTTTAACATTATTTGAACGTCTTGGTAAATATGCAGAAACATACATAAAATGTGATAAATATATCAAACTAAGGTTAAATATCTTGAGTGAGTTAGTATGTTTTTAACATTGGTTAATCATGTGTCCTTCTGTTATTATCTTAATGCATCTCATTATTCTTAAAGCTTTGCATATTTAACAGTGTATCAACATATCTCCTCTCTCCAGACTAGCTGACTGTGAACTCACATATGAATCCTGTGAGACTCTGGCTTCAGCTCTGCAGACACCAAACTCCCCCCTGAGAGAACTGGACCTCAGCTACAATGACCTGGGAGACAGAGGAGTGGAGCTGCTCTGTGTTGGACTAACCAGTCCAGTCTGCAACATACAGACACTAGTGTGAGTTAACTATCTTCAGTATGAGTTATTATGTGGATGTTTTAAACATTTGTTAATCATGTGCTCTTCTGCCCTCTAGTCTAGGTCAGTGTGGTCTGACAGAGGGTTGCTGTTCAGATCTGGCCTCAGTCCTGAGTTCACCCAACTCACAACTGAAACAACTGGAGCTGAGAGACAATGACCTGCAGGACTCAGGAGTTACACTGCTGTCTGCTGGACTGGAGGATCCAGACTGTAAACTACACACACTGGGGTATGTACAGCTGTTTTAGTCAGGTCGGTACTGAGCTTAGTAAAACAAATACTCTGAACATCTGATGTTTCTTTAAAATGTTTGTGTCATGGACAAATATATGGGTGTCCTACAAGATGATTGACACCAGTCCACCAACCTAGACAGCTGTTGTGTCTCTCTGTAGGCTGTCTGGCTGTCTGGTCACAGAGGAGGGCTGTGCTGCTCTGTCTTCAGCTCTGAGGTCAAACCCCTCCCACCTGAAAGAGCTGGACCTGAGCTACAATCACCCAGGAGACTCTGCAGGGGGACTGCTTTCAGCTGCTCTGGTGGATCCCACAGATAAACTGATGAAGCTGAAGTAAGTCAGAATAGATGTCCTAATAGTGTGAGCAGTGGTTGTGTCCTATGTAGTGTAGTAGGTTCAGTAACATGAGGACATGATGGTAGAATACAGGGGACGTTTACCCAGCAGGCTTAGCACTCCAACACAGCATACATCATCACCACATGAATACTCTTCTTCTGCATCTCTGATATCCTGTTGGAATTGTACTCTGTTCTGTATGCAGTATGTAGGATAGAATACCTGTATGTCTCTAGTAATGAATTGTACTCTGTTCTGTATGCAGTAGGTAGGATAGAATACCTGTATGTCTCTAGTAATGAACTTGGATAGTGCACCAGAACACAACAATATGGTTTAAATGTTGACTGCTGTATTAGGTCTTTGTCAGTCAATAACCTGTTTCTCCTACAGTGTGGATCATGGTGGAGAGTTCAGGCTGAAACCAGGGCTGAGGAAATGTAAGTCTCTTCAATCCTAATTAACTGCATATTCAGAACTACAGTAACATAGTAACTAATCAATACTTGTTCTCTACCTACAAAACAACATTTTATATGAAGATGTGGTTTGATTAAACTCTCCTTTTGTCTACAGATGCCTATCATCTCACCCTGGACCCAAATACAGCAAACCCAGTCCTGATACTGTCTGAGGGGAACAGAAAGGTGACACGGGTGGAGGAGAAGCAGCATTATGAAGACCATCCAGACAGATTTGACCATCATCCCCAAGTTCTCTGCAGAGAAGTCTTATCTGGATCTCGTTATTACTGGGAGGTGGAGAGGGATGGTGGCGGGGCTGACATTGGTGTGGTGTACAAAGGAATGAAGAGGAAGGGAGAGATGGACAGTAGGATTGGATACAATAGGAAGTCCTGGAGTTTATTCTGCTCTGACAGTGGTTATGACTTTTACCATGCTAGAGTCTGCAGATCCATCCCTGGTCCTGTTTCTAACAGAGTTGGAGTGTATCTGGACTGGCCAGCTGGTACTTTGTCCTTCTATAGTGTGTCCTCCTCTGGTACACTGACACACCTTTACACAGAACACACCACATTCACTGAACCCCTCTATCCTGGGTTTGGGTTTGGGGTTTATTCCTCCTCCTCAGTGACCCTGTGTCAGATAGATGACCAACACATTCAAAGGTGAGTCATAGCAATGTTTCATCATGTGTTTTCCTCTGGAATCACTCCTACAATTAGATTAGTAGTAGTGGTTTGTTTTAATGTGTTCTGTTGGACCTACAGACAGTTAGATTAGTAGTAGTGGTGTGTTTTAATGTGTTCTGTTGGACCTACAGACAGTTAGATTAGGAGTGGTGTGTTTTAATGTGTTCTGTTGGACCTACAGACAGTTAGATTAGTGGTGGTGGTGTGTTTTTAATGTGTTCTGTTGGATGTACAGATGTTTCCTCTCCTATGTCTCACTGTAGTGTCAGTTTCACTCTAACCACAAGAGGGCATCAGAACCTGTTAAAATGATACCTGGTGACTTCACGTCTCTAGGGGCTTTCATCAAGATAAGCAATGTCACCTGTAATGTCACCGTCAGTATTGACTTCATGGAAGTTGACATAGTGTTTGTCACATTAGGCAATGCACCCTACATAGGGAGTGGTTCTGTCACCCTTTATACACCCTTTGTATTGCTTATGAAGACTGTATGTATGCTATATAAAGCCTTTATAAGTTGTATTTAGTTTAATCACAGTCTATCCTTCTGCTTTCCCAACAGCAGAGACCATGGTGGAGAGTGTTGTATCAAGCCTGGACCTGAGAACACCAGAGACCAGATATGTGAGTGTTAACTGATAATTGTTTTAAAATCAAAATACGATTAAAGCGTTCTTGAGTCCCAGGCAAGGAACACAATCATGATCTATTTGGTCAAAACAAACTTAAAGGTAGAGTCAGCAATATGATGTAGATGCACAAAGTAAACAGCATAGTGGGTAAACTTCTACAACAACTAAGGGCGTTGGAGCGCGATGCTAAACTTCTCTGTTTTGGTCCCGTGGCTACCACGCTGTAAGAGTGAATTGAACCCGTGCACATGGGCAAATACTGTGTGAGAGAGAAGTCAGGCATCTTGCTCATCACAATATCTGCGGTGCTGCTCGTACAACATCATTTAGCTGACTCTACCTTTAAGCTCTCATCCTGGGATCTACCAGAAATCAGGCCCCCAACATCTCCAAAACATGGACCAGAACCATGTTGTTTCCTGCTTCCACAAACATTCATTAATATAACACTAATGTGTGCTAATGAGACTGATGCTCACTTATATAGATTTTTATTACAAGTCTATTTAATAATGATTAATTAATTATTACATGAGATTGTCCGTTTTAAATAACAACTACTTTTGACTTCAGGGATTCCTCAGAGCTGTAAGACTTGTGACCATGTTGAGGTAAGTCATAATGTCAATTCTCACTTTTACATACCTTCAGGAGTCAGGCACAGTCTCAAAGCCAGGTGTGTACTGACCAACCATTCATACTGGGATATAGACAGTCCTGTGTTCTGCTTTAGTAATATAAACACAGTCTGAAAGCCAGGTGTGTACTGACCAACCATTCATACTGGGATATAGACAGTCCTGTGTTCTGCTTTAGTAATATAAACACAGTCTGAAAGCCAGGTGTGTACTGACCAACCATTCATACTGGGATATAGACAGTCCTGTGTTCTGCTTTAGTAATATAAACACAGTCTGAAAGCCAGGTGTGTACTGACCAACCATTCATACTGGGATATAGACAGTCCTGTGTTCTGCTTGTAGGAATGCAGGATTTTAACTTCTGTCATATTTTGTCATTAGACAGTTTAATTGGATCAATCACCAGCATTCCATGTAACATTGAATAAATACATTAGATAAATTACTTTGTTCATTTAATGGGCCAGTTTCCCGGACAAAGATTAAGCCTAGTCTTGGACCTTAAATAACTTTCTATTGAAACTTCCATTGATCATGCTTTAAGTCCAGCACTAGACTCAATCTGTGTCCAGGAAACTGGCCCCATATGTATAACTGACATGCTTGTCCTTGTTCAGGACTCCACACACTGGCTTCCGATTGAACCCTTGACTTCCACTGTCCAGGAAGTGACAATGTTCAGGTAAAATAACTACTTTTAACATTTCATTCCACTTGCTAGTGTATTTCCCCATTACCTTTGGGAATAGGCTTCTAATCCAACCTCTCCATTTGACGATTGACCCTCTCTACCATATCTTGTTGTTGCCCTCAGGCACAGGACACCCAAAGGGCGTTATGAGTGCACAGTGTCTGGGCTCCGCTGGGTGTGTGACAGAGATGTCATTCTGAAGTATCACTTCAGGAACTGGGATCCCTACAGTCAACTTCTGAAAGACATGCAGTACGGACAAGGTGGTCCATTGCTGGACATCACTATGGAGTTAGGTGAACTGGAGGAAGTTCATCTGCCACACTTTGTCTGTTTAGGTAAAACCATATAGACATAGTATTCAGAAAGACATTTCCATGTAACTGAGTTTCACTTCCTGAATGAATAAATGAATATTCTGGGAGTTTGAGTTTACTGTGATCTGGTACCACATATTCTTTGTGTTTTAGTTGTTTGAATAATACAATATTTGTCTTTCTGTCTCCTTTTTATTGTGTTGTTCAGGGACCAACCCTTCCCTGAGGAATGAGATGAAGATTTTTCATGTAGAGGAACATGGAGTGTCTGTTGAGGAAGTGCATGAGGTCACCAGATTCCATGCTAAGATTCTCCATCCCAAGTTCTCAGTTATCTCTGTTATACTGAGCTATATCTTTTCGTGGAACATAGATGTCCACTGTGAGCTGATGCTCTATCTGTCAGTGAAAAAGCAAACACTAATTCCACGCCTATACCTGTTCCCCAGTAACCCCAGCCAAATACAGGTGAGGTGCCATTCTTTTAGAGGTGACCTTAACTAAGCAGTGGTACGGTTTATGTTGACACTCATAACATGAAGTTAATAGTTTGTTGCTAGTTTTCTGAATAATGTTTGAATAAGACTATACATTGACTGGCTGTGTATTTCATGCCTCGTTTCGCAGGCTGTGGAACAACAGGAAAAGTCTCAAGGGTCTTCAAGGGTTCTCATCTCAAGACCAGAGCAGGCCTTCAAACTGAATAGTTTCTTCAGACTGAACATTCCCTGTTCTACCGCCATCAATCCACCAGTACAGTTTTAGTAGACTAAGAACATGAATCTGACATTTTAAGTCACATTTCTATCCATTGCTCTCTCTTGCTCGCTCGCTCTCAATTCAAATGGCTTTATTGGCATGGAAAACATATGTTTACATTGCAAGCAATCTCTCTCTCGCTCTCTCTATCTCTCTCCAGAAGATTCATCTCATACATAGAGACTCCACACCAAGCTTTTTCAGGGCGGTTGTGAAAATAACAGGGGTTAACATTGAGATGGAGTTATTCGGTGATGATGAGAGGATTGCATGGAAAGAAGTGGTATCACAAGGTAGGAGCATATGTCAATCATAACTTTGTACTTTTGTAACAGATGCTATTTAGAGTGATATAACCTCATTTGGTTTATCTTTCAGATGAATACATCACTGCCACCCATTCAACAAGTAAGTAAACATGAGAGTACAGTGCATTCAGAAAGTATTCAGACCCCTTGACTTTTTCCACATTTTGTTACGTTACAGCCTTATTATAAAATTGATAAAATTGTTTTTTCCCCCTCATCAATCTACACAAAATACCCCATAATGACAAAGCAAAAACAGGTTTTTAGACATTGTTGCAAATGTATACATAAAAAAACCCTGAAATATCACATTTACATAAGTATTCAGACCCTTTACTCAGTACTTTGTTGAAGCACCTTTGGCAGCGATTACAGCCTTGAGTCTTCTTGGGTATGACGCTACAAGGTTGGCACACCTGTATTTGGGGAGTTTCTCCCATTCTTCTCTGCAGATCCTCTCAAGCTCTGTCAGGTTGGATGGGGAGTGTCGCTGCACAGCTATTTTCAGGTCTCTCTAGAGATATTAGATCGGGTTCAAGTCCGGGCTCTGGCTGGGCCACTCAAGGACATTCAGAGACTTGTCCCGGAGCCACTCCTGCGTTGTCTTGTCTGTGTGCTTAGGGTCGTTGTCCTGTTGGAAGGTGAACCTTCGCCCCAGTCTGAGGTCCTGAGCGCTCTGGAGCAGGATTTCATCAAGGATCTCTCTGTACTTTTCTCCATTAATCTTTCCCTCGATCCTGACTAGTCTCCCAGTCCCTGCCGCTGAAGAACATCCCCACAGCATGATGCTGCCACCACCATGCTTCACCGTAGGGATGGTGCCAGGGTTCTTCCAGATGTGACGCTTGGCATTCAGGCCAAAGAGTTCAATCTTGGTTTCATCAGACCAGATAATCTTGTTTCTCATGGTCTGAGAGTCTTTTGGTGCCTTTTGGCAAATTCAAAGCGGGCTGTCATGTGCCTTTTACTAAGGAGTGGCTTCCGTCTGGCCACTCTACCATAAAGGCCTGATTGGTGGAGTGCTGCAGAGATGGTTGTCCTTCTGGAAGGTTCTCCCATCTCCACAGAGGAACTCTGGAGCTCTTTCAGAGTGACCATCAGGTTCTTGGTCACCTCCCTGACCAAGGCCTTCTCCCCCGATTGCTCAGTTTGGCCGGGCGGCCAGCTCAGGAAGAGTTTCGGTGGTTCTAAACTTCTTCCATTTAAGAATGATAGAGGCCACTGTGTTCTTGGATACCTTCAATGCTGCAGAACTGTTTCGGTACCCTTCCCCAGATCTGGGCCTCGACACAATCCTGTCTCGGAGCTCTACGGACAATTCCTTCGACCTCATGGCTTGGTTTTTGCTCTGACATGCACTGTCAACTGTGGGACGTTATATAGACAGGTGTGTTCCTTCCCAAACATGTCCAATCAATTATATGTACCACAGGTGGACTCCAATCAAGTTGTTCAAACATCTCAAGGATGATCAATGGAAACAGGATGCACCTGAGCTCAATTTCAAGTCTCATAGCAAAGGGTCTGAATACTTATTTCGATAAGGTATTTCTGTTTTGGAATATTTTTTTATTCTGTATATTTGTATTCTTCTGTTCACTCTGTCATTTAAGTCATTATTGTGGAGTCACTACAATGTTGTTGATCCATCCTCAGTTTTCTCCCGTCACAGACATTGACCTCTGTAGCTGTTTTAAAATCACCAATGAACTCATGGTGACATCACTAAGCAGTTTCCTTCCTGTCCTGCAGCTCAGTTCAGAAGGACGACTGTATCTTTGATGTGTCTGGGTGGTTTAATACATCACCCACAGGATAATTATTAACTTGACCATGCTTAAAGAGATATTCAATGTCTGATGTGTTATTGTTACCCATCTACCAATCACTGTCCTTCTTTATGAGGCTTTCTAAAAGATCCCTGGTCTTTGTATATAGTTGAATCTGTGCTTGAAATGCAACACTTGACTGAGGGACCTTCCAGATGTTGAATGTATGGGGGACATGTCCACTTTGACATTAGAGGATTCTGAGTAGATTGTTGATAAAACATTAATAATCTATTTTCAATGAGTTCTCAATAAACCTAACAGGAAAAATTATTATTTCAAATTTTTATTTTAAATTGACTGACTTTAATTGGAATTGACCACAACCCTGGAGTCGGCTCTATACAAGAAATGACTATCAGAGGAATGATAACTGGAGAGACTGGAAGATGTAGAAACAGCTGCTGTTAACCCTAAAGCCATATTAATTTAATTGACCCCCCCCTTCAGCATTAACAGTCCCTGACATTCCTGCTGAGGAGTTTCTGAAGAAACACTGGGCTAAACTAATTCAGCGAACCAAAAACTCAATGCCAATAGCAGATGATCTGTGGTCAAAGAACATGATTGGTGAAGAAGAGCACTCCAGAATAACAGCTGAAACAACTGAACAGGACCGAATGAGAAAACTACTGAAAGCAGTCATCCCCAAAGGACCAGAAGTGACGGGAGCTTGTCTCAAAGCTCTCGTTGAACATGAAAACCATCTTGTTAAGGACTTGAGTGAATCTAGGTAAGACAGTTTTCTTTGCTCCCTCCCTTGAATATGTGTAATGATTAAATATAGGTCAAATAAAAACACAGCTACCCAGATCAAAGAGGAACTGTTTTTCCAGAATGGAAGCATGTTTTTGTGTTTCTGTCTGTAATAAATGACTGTTATCTTATTGTAGTTACATCATTTTTTTTATTTTATTTTATTTCACCTTTATTTAACCAGGTAAGCCAGTTGAGAACAGGTTCTCATTTACAACTGCGACCTGGCCAAGATAAAGCAAAGTAGTGCAATAAAAACAACACAGAGTTACATATGGGGTAAAAAAAACATAAAGTCAGAAATACAACAGAAAATATATATACAGTGTGTGCAAATGTAGCAAGTTATGGAGGTAAGGCAATAAATAGGCTATAGTGCAGAATAATTACAATAGTATTAACACTGGAATGCTAGATGTGCAAGAGATTATGTGCAAATAGAGATACTGGGGTGCAAAAGAGCAAAATAAATAACAATATAGGGATGAGGTAGTTGGGTGGGCTAATTTCAGATAGGCTGTGTACAGGTGCAGTGATCGGTAAGGTGCTCTGACAACTGATGCTTAAAGTTATTGACGGAGATAAGAGTCTCCAGCTTCAGAGATTTTTGCAATTCGTTCCAGTCATTGGCAGCAGAGAACTGGAAGGAATGGCGGCCAAAGGAGGTGTTGGCTTTGGGAATGACCAGTGAGATATACCTGCTGGAGCGCAGACTACGGGTGGGTGCTGCTATGGTGACCAATGAGCTAAGATAAGGCGGGGATTTGCCTAGCAGTGATTTATAGATGGCCTGGAGCCAGTGGGTTTGACGACGGACATGTAGTGAGGACCAGCCAACAAGAGCGTACAGGTCACAGTGGTGGGTAGTGTATGGGGCTTTGGAGACTAAACGGATGGCACTGTGATAGACTACATCCAATTTGCTGAGTAGAGTGTTGGAGGCTATTTTGTAAATGACATCGCCGAAGTCAAGGATCGGTAGGATAGTCAGTTTTACGAGGGCATGTTTGGCAGCATGAGTGAAGGAGGCTTTGTTGCGAAATAGGGAAGCCGATTCTAGATTTAACTTTGGATTGGAGATTCTTTATGTGAGTCTGGAAGTTGAGTTTACAGTCTAACCAGACACCTAGATATTTGTAGTTGTCCACATACTCTAGGTCCGACCCGTCGAGAGTGGTGATTCTAGTCGGGTGGGCGGGTGCTAGCAGCGTTCTATTGAAAAGCATGCATTTAGTTTTACTAGTGTTTAAGAGCAGTTGAAGGCTACTGAAGGATTGTTGTATGGCATTGAAGCTCGTTTGGAGGTTTGTTAACACAGTGTCCAATGAAGGGCCAGATGTATACAAAATGGTGTCGTCTGCGTAGAGGTGGATCTGAGAGTCACCAGCAGCAAGAGCGACATCATTGATATACACGGAGAAAAGTGTTGGCCCAAGAATTGAACCCTGTGGCACCCCCATAGAGACTGCCATAGGTCCAGACAACAGGCCCTCCGATTTGACACACTGAACTCTATCTGAGAAGTAGTTGGTGAACCAGGCGAGGCAGTCATTTGAGAAACCAAGGCTATTTAGTCTGCCAATAAGAATGCGGTGGTTGACAGAGTCGAAAGCCTTGGCCAGGTCGATGAAGACGGCTGCACAGTACTGTCTATTATCAATCGCGGTTATAATATCGTTTAGGACCTTGAGCGTGGCTGAAGTGCACCCGTGACCAGCTCGAAACCGGATTGCATAGCGGAGAAGGTACGGTGGTATTCGAAATGGTCGATGATCTGTTTGTTAACTTGGCTTTCGAATACTTTCGAAAGGCAGGGCAGGATGGATATAGGTCTGTAGCAGTTTGGATCTAGAGTGTCACCCCCTTTGAAGAGGGGGATGACCGCGGCAGCTTTCCAATCTCTGGGGATCTCAGACGTTATGAAAGAGAGGTTGAACAGACTAGTAATAGGGGTTGCGACAATTTCGGCGGCTAGTTTTAGAAAGAAAGGGTCCAGATTGTCTAGCCCAGCTGATTTGTAGGGGTCCAGATTTTGCAGCGCTTTCAAAACATCAGCTGTCTGAATTTGTGTGAAGGAGAAGCGGGGGGGGCATGGGCAAGTTGCAGCAGAGGGTGCTGGGGTTGGTGGCCGGGTTAGTGGTAGCCAGATGGAAAGCATGGCCAGCTGTAGCAAAATGCTTGTTGAAATTCTCGATTATTGTAGATTTATCGGTGGTGATAGTGTTTCCTAGCCTCAGTGCAGTGGGCAGCTGGGAGGAAGTGCTCTTATTCTCCATGGACTTTACAGTGTCCCAAAACTTTTTGGAGTTAGTGCTACAGGAAGCAAATTTCTGTTTGAAAAAGTTAGCCTTTGCTTTCCTGACTGCTTGTGTATATTGGTTCCTAACTTCCCTGAAAAGTTGCATATCGCGGGGGCTATTTGATGCTAATGCTGTACGCCACAGGATGTTTTTGTGCTGGTCAAGGGCAGTCAAGTCTGAGGAGAACCAGGGGCTATATCGGTTCTTAGTTCTGTATTTTTTGAATGGGGCATGTTTATTTAAGATCATAGGACCATCATCACATCATTATCTCAGGTGGAACTCCTCCTTCTCCTCCATACTTTCTGATCTCTCTCTCCCCTTCTCCTCCATACTTTCTGATCTCTCTCTTCCCTTCTCCTCCATACTTTCTGATCTCTCTCTTCCCTTCTCCTCCATACTTTCTGATCTCTCTCTTCCCTTCTCCTCCATACTTTCTGATCTCTCTTCCCTTCTCCTCCATACTTTCTGATCTCTCTCTTCCCTTCTCCTCCATACTTTCTGATCTCTCTCTTCCCTTCTCCTCCATACTTTCTGATCTCTCTCTCCCCTTCTCCTCCATACTTTCTGATCTCTCTCTTCCCTTCTCCTCCATACTTTCTGATCTCTCTCTTCCCTTCTCCTCCATACTTTCTGATCTCTCTCTCCCTTCTCCTCCATACTTTCTGATCTCTCTTCCCTTCTCCTCCATACTTTCTGATCTCTCTCTTCCCTTCTCCTCCATACTTTCTGATCTCTCTCTTCCCTTCTCCTCCATACTTTCTGATCTCTCTCTTCCCTTCTCCTCCATACTTTCTGATCTCTCTCTTCCCTTCTCCTCCATACTTTCTGATCTCTCTCTTCCCTTCTCCTCCATACTTTCTGATCTCTCTCCTCCCTTCTCCTCCATACTTTCTGACTCTCTCTTCCCTTCTCCTCCATACTTTCTGATCTCTCTCTTCCCTTCTCCTCCATACTTTCTGATCTCTCTCTTCCCTTCTCCTCCATCCTCTTTCTTATAGAACCTAATCTGAAGACGCTGAGGCCTGTCTCCTAGTCTGTGGACTAAGACACTTCTTCACCTAATCTGAAAACGCTGAGGCCTGTCTCCTAGTCTGTGGACTAAGACACTTCTTCACCTAATCTGAAGATGCTGAGGCCTGTCTCCTAGTCTGTGGACTAAGACACTTCTTCACCTAATCTGAAGACGCTGAGGCCTGTCTCCTAGTCTGTGGACTAAGACACTTCTTCACCTAGGAATGTATTTTGTGTGTTTGTGTGTGTCTTTGTATATACTGTGTGTGAGTTGGTCTCTGATTACTGTGATTAGTTCAATGTAACGTCATATACTATACATTATAATCAGTCTGTTTTGGGTTAGCAGAATCATTGTATATCATTGGTTTTCCATCTTATCATGTTACCACACAGATGTTACTGTCTAGCTCAGCGGTTCCCAAACTTTCCCATTCTGGAGACCATCAAATCACCGTCCAAAGCTCTTGAGGACCACCATTCACGGAGTCGCTGTTCTTTTTTCACATCAAATATATTGCCGGTCAAAAACATGGTACCATCTTAACCACTGAGAAATAACCGTTTGAAGCTGGTGTACAAAACAGAAAGTCAAAAGATGCCAAAACGAAACTTAATGAGGTAATCGGCAGTTGCTAAATCCATTTTTTGACTTATAAATTAATGATACAGTATGTATCCATTGATTCTTGAAGAATCTAACTTATAAATGCCTCATGAGCTCAGTTCAACTGTCATACCCCATCAGAACCCAGAATCTAACTTATAAATGCCTCATGAGCTCAGTTCAACTGTCATACCCCATCAGAACCCAGAATCTAACTTATAAATGCCTCATGAGCTCAGTTCAACTGTCATACCCCATCAGAACCCAGAATCTAACTTATAAATGCCTCATGAGCTCAGTTCAACTGTCATACCCCATCAGAACCCAGAATCTAACTTATAAATGCCTCATGAGCTCAGTTCAACTGTCATACCCCATCAGAACCCAGAATCTAACTTATAAATGCCTCATGAGCTCAGTTCAACTGTCATACCCCATCAGAACCCAGAATCTAAGCTTGTTTTACTTTGTTTGTAAACAAAGTACATGTAAACCAACACTGTATAGCCTCAACATGGTTAAAACTATAATGTTGATATCATGGATGGTCAGTCCATGCATCCGTAGCTCTGTCTATGAATTTAAGAGTGGTTACATTTCTCCAGCCCCCATCCCTCAGATGTTAACAGAAACAGTGGCGGATATAACGTGTTCTTATTGTGTCAACTGCTGATTGGCGCTTTAAGGATGGGAAGCATAGAAGTAGCACACATAGAACAGATCTACCGTTTATCAGACCTGCTTTCAACCAGAAGACAGATCTATAACTGACGTGAATTTGATCTGGTCGCCCACAAAGCTACATATTGCGCCTTTTAATTAGCATGGTCATGTGATGAGGATAACAGACTGTCTCATTGAGAAGGTAGATCACCTGCGTTTTACACAGGCAGCCCAATTCTGATATCTTTCCTGTTAATTGGCAAAATAAGCTGATCTGATTGGTCAAAAGCCAATGAGTGAAAGAAAAGAACCCAGAATTGGTCAGCCTGTGTAAACACAGCCATAGGGACCTGTAAAGTCCACACTGAAGTTGTCCAACTGATGTAGGACTACAACGTGTCAGTTAGTTCATTAACAAATAATGACTTCGTTTGAATGACGTTATTCTGGCTCAGCCTTTTTCAAAGCTCTCCTCCAGGGCCCCCAGGAGGTGCATGTTTTAGTTTTTGGTCCTAGAACTAACACCTTAGATTCAACTAATGAACTCTATCATCAAGCCTTTGATTTTTTTTGTATTGGGTGTGTTAGTGCTAGGGCAATTTTATTTTGTATCTACCTGCCCAGGGACTACAGTTGAAAACTAGCTAGCTGGCTAAATCTGACACCTTTACTGAAATGTTGATTGATGTGCAGTATCCCTGTCAAATACATTTCATAGATTAAATTAAAAGGAATGGAATGTATCTATGTGTCTGTCTATCTGTGTATGTGAATTTGTAAAACATGAGGAAAAAAAAAAAAAGTGACCCTCCCCTACACCCCAAATTACCCTCACTCCTAGGACAGACCACAGCCTTTAGATATGGAGTTTTAGAAACTGTTCGTTGTTTTGTAACCATCACATGGCAAAGTAGCCAGAAGGTTGTTGATTCGCAGACCACCACGGACAATGGTAGGGGTGAAGAAAAGATAGCTTTTATAAAAGGCATTTCATGCAATTCTTTGTCATTTTACATGACTGGAGACAAGCAGAAATCTATTTTAATACCACAACAGAGCATGACAACGAATGAGCGCACGCTGCAGCACCGGAGACGTTTTGATTTCTATACAGGCTGTTCACCGGAGACGTTTTGATTTCTATACAGGCTGTTCACCGGAGACGTTTTGATTTCTATACAGGCTGTTCACCGGAGACGTTTTGATTTCTATACAGGCTGTTCACCGGAGACGTTTTGATTTCTATTCAGGCTGTTCACCGGAGACGTTTTGATTTCTATACAGGCTGTTCACCGGAGACGTTTTGATTTCTATACAGGCTGTTCACCGGAGACGTTTTGATTTCTATTCAGGCTGTTGTTAAGAAAGAGGATAGTCTAAGTTTCGGAACAGTGCTAAAGTTGTATTCCAACTGTAAAAAATGAAGTGCAACAGAACCAGTTACAACTGAACTATTTGATCATCAATGAATTTGCAAAATAAAATAATGTTGTTTAACACAGCAGCCGCGTATCATGAGGTAGGCCTTTATGCACTTGGAACTTTATTTCATTTGGGAAACTATCATTTTCTAATTTATTCCATGATATTGTTGTGAAATAGATTTGTGTTGACTGTGATTAGCGCATGGGAACAATAAAGCATCTGCTAAATTACCAAATTAGGCTAAACTAAGCTATAACCTAGCTAACCACATGATTCTCAAACCAAACACTGGCCAAACTCATGTTTCTAAAAGTGAATTCAAAGGCTGTGTAGAATGACTGTATAGCCTAATAAGGCATTTTTAAGTGATATTTGTTTGATTTAAATTTATATAGCATAAATGCTAACTGTATAGGCACGATGTTGAAGTGTTGTTGTTGAAATGCGCTCCTGCCAGCCTGTAGCGTGTCACAAATGCTTCACCATTTATTTCAATGAGTGAATATGTAGCCCATCGGAGACAGTTTATTCATTGAATAAGAGAACAACATATTTAGTTTTGCCCGCAATAAGTACGGGTTTTAAATCAACAAGGGCTTCCCCTGTAATGTAACTAAATCAGATTGCAGCTCTAACATAGCTTGGTCAACAGTCGGCGCATTACCATATAGTCTGCATATAGAAGAATATTACAGGATTTAATACATAGACCAGTAGAATTTATATAAATTGTAAAGAGAGGTCAATAACTCTGATAAATAGCTTCATTATGGGGCAACAAAACATATTGTTTTTATTCATATCAATTACAGCAGTAGCGAGCTTACCTCCTGTCCAGGGGCGGTGTGTTCAATAGGGCGATATGGGCGACGCACTGCCAAACGGGAAAAGGAAGGGATTTTTTTTCTAATCAATTATATCACGGCAACAGTAGTTATCAGTGTTCTAATCTAGACGCCTGATCTGCCACTAAATGTCCAATCAGGCTAAAGTCGTGCTTCAAATGTCCCCGCCCGTTTTGGGGCGATTTCAGTCAGGTTGAAAATCGCCCAGAAGTCTCTCATAGCCTCTAATGTAAAATATTTTTTTTTTTCAAATATCAGAGCTTTCAATACAATCTCTATGGGTTTCTGAGGGCTTGCACTTACGCGCTTTCGTCATACGTAACGTAACGTAACCATGAACGTAACTAAGAAACTACTCTTTCACCCTGAAGGCGGCAAGGCAGACAGCACCGCTTGGACAGCGACTGGTGTAACCGACATGCACCATCTTTCAGAAAAGATTAAGAAAAATGAGCTGTCAAAGACCCACATATAGCTGTTTGAGATTGTCTGCTTTGTGGAGAGTGAATATTGCCACTCAACTGGATGAGGGATACAGGCTAGCTGTCCGCCGCCACAACGATGAGGTTAGCAACAGCAGAGTCATGAACACTGTCTACGAGAATCGAGACGACCTCATAGAATGTTTTGAAGCCATCCGGACGGGTTCATTGGGTTCATTTGACCAGCACACCGTGAGAGAGGCAGCTGGCTACGTGAGGATACTACATGATGAAGATTAAATTTTTTTCCTGCGGCTTTTTCACAAAATCATGCCCCACGTCGACATTCTGTACCAGAAGCTACAGAAGAAGGACATCGATGCTGTCTTTATCAAACGTGCCCTCGACAGCTTCACAAGCAAGTGCAGGCCATAAGGTAAGATTAAACAATATCAAAAAATGTGGTAAAAGCTCTTGTTGATCCTGCAATCTGAACAAATACCAAGATGCTGTATTTTCAGCTGATATTTCATTTGTTTATGGAAATGCATATTGTTTATGCAGTGTTGAGGAATGTGAAAGAACACCCTTGATTATTTTTACTGTGATAACTTATTTTGCTTTTGTAAGCCAACACTTTTGAGATCAGTCAATAAATGCTTCTGGTATTGACTTATATGCTGCCCCTGTCTTCATGTTGTTGCTGGACATATCTTTTTAAAAATGTGTGTAGGTCACCTAAATCATCAGAAAAATTGCCCCCCCTGAGAATTTTTTCAGGAGCCGCCACTGCTCCTGTCTTCCTTCTCATGTTCACGTACTCCCTCTCAAACTGAACAGGGAGTAAGTAAGACTAGTCCGCGCACACAGATATTGCATTTTTTTTAAACCTTTTTTTTAATTTATTTTTTCGTTAGAAGCCTTTGACTCGCCTCCTGAAGTCCCACGGTACACAGCACATCCATTGATTAGGAAGCACACCAGGGTTTACATCAGCAAGAGCAGGGTAGGACAGGGCTCATGATTGGGATAACCTATCCATTGCACTGTGTAACACTGTATACACCATCCCAGCAGCAGTGCAAAAACTCGGAAAAGGAAGTACATTTTCTTAGAAATGGAACTTGGCGCTGTTCTTCTCCGAGCATTCTCTTCCTATAGCCTTAGGCCTACAGTAGAGGCCATGGATCATGTGATTGAGACCAAGCGAAAGAGCATGACCCTCCCCCATTGTGAACAATTGCGTGCATTTCGACCACTCCCTAATTTCATTAAATCAAGAAATACAAAATATAAATCGACTTTTACTAGATAGAATATGAACGTATCGGCTGGATACTTGCCTTAAGTGTATGGAGACTTTACATGACCTAAATATCAATATATAATAGGCTATAAACCTATGAGTATTTTTGGTGAGCCGGTTCATTTGACTCCGTTCACATAAGAGAGCCATCATTTGGCTCCCAAATGGCTCTTCATTTAAAATGCTTAATTGCAAATCTACAATATAAAGGTCAAAAGGTAGACTACCATTACGTCAGATAGTGAAATGCGCGTTCAAATACATTTTTACCTGGATAAATTATTAGATCACCTGCTTAAAAAATAAGTTTATTTTTAACGCACTACAAACATAAGCCTGGAGCAGAATGACGCGCTCTCCCCACTATTTACTGTTTCTGCAGTAAGGATTCACCCTCTTTAGATAATTATTGTGTAACTTATCTGCGGGTGATCGTTGTTTTGAGCTCAAAAAGCACCTCCTGGCTGCATGTAAATCAGGGAGACAAATTAACGGCTCTTTCACCGATGCATTTCGATTCCCGACGTTCGCCAAAAAAGATCCGTTCACAAAGAGCCGTTCTTTCGCGAACGACCCCATCACTAGTTTGAAATAGGAAATACATGTATACGGAAGAAGAGGACGTTGTCGTCGAGGAAACATGTTTAAGAGGTTTGTAGCGTTCTTGTACAATTTAATGTAGACTATTATTTATTGAGAAGTTATGCTATCATAAAGAGAGAGATGATTTAGGGGGGTAAGACATCCGCCAAGTTATTACAATATTGATTTCAGCTTCCGTGAATGATAATTTTGGCTAATTAACATTGGTGTTAGTGATCAGCCTAATCAATAAGATCGAATGTGATGTGATAGGCTACAGGGCTATGATTATGGGTATTATTGTTATTGGCGATTGACAGCACATTATCGTGATAATTATCCGCGTGAAAGACTGTGGAAACTGCGCACTTTCACTTCCTGAAAGAAGACGTGCATCGGAATTATGTAAAGCTGTCCACTAAATAAAATAGTATGTCTCGTCAAGTAAAAGTGACGTGCAACAATGTGCATAGAAACTATTTAAATGTAGGGCTAAATCAAATTTTAAGTTTAAAGCTTTCTGGTGACGGATCAGAAAGGCGGTGGTCCGTTTGGCGCAGGTGCGCTCGATATAATTTACCGGCTCACGTACGCGCATTGTTAACCACAGGTTGAATCGGCAGCACACCTTTTCTCTGAATGCAAAACCCCGGTGCCCAGGGCGAGATAAACTGATCGCACCTCAAGGGAACTCAAGCGCTGCATGGGTGTATTCACTAAACCAGGGATGGGCAACTGGCGGGCCGCGACCCACCTTTTGTAGTCCCGCGGACCAATAATAAAAGACGTTGTTTTGGAACTCAGTCTGGGTCTCAACTTGCTGTTGACCGTTAGAATAATAGAACACACGAGGTGCAATTTGGAAATGTGGTTGTGCCTCAGCAGTCACTCAATTAGCCCATGTCAGCTACATTTGTTTTTAGATTGGTAGGTTACTGAATTACAGACCGCGGGTGGGGACCATTGATCGTCAGTTATCATATTAAAAACGGCAAACATTTGCCTCCACCCTTTGGCGAAATGTGTAGAATTGCAGGAAATGAGTTAGAAAATTGCGAAATATTCTCTCCGCCCTCATGGCGAAATGTGTAGAATTGCAGGAAATGAACATGAAAACTATTATGGATGTGGGGACGCAGAGACACTGCGGCACCCCATGATGAGTTCTGTTTTTTTTTGTGGCACCCACCCCCATCAAAGTTGCCTATCCCACCACTAGGGACCTACCAGAATTAGTCCAATAGAAAGTCTAGTTGTTGAAACATTTTGCTACGGTTTGGTACGGTGTTCACTAACGAGTACACCCAAGCTCAGGCACTATCAAATGCACTTGCCAGACAAACAAACTTTTCCATCATTGGACATTTTTCTGCATAAGGTAATTTCCATGTAAAAGGACCCATGAGCACCAACATGTGAAGGTCATAGGAGAATATCAAATTGGGTATCAAATGAAAGCTAAGAGTCTGTGTTTTAGGGAAATCAGAAGGCATAGATACATTTTTCAACCATTTTCCATCTTAAAGATTATGCATACATTTTCGATGGGACCATCTAGCCAATGAGAGGGCAGATATGTGTGTGAACAACAGGCCATAGAGATAAAGGGACTCATCTTTGTATCTGTGCCATTATAGCATCTGTGACAGCATGGGCAGCGCCATTCAGGCTATCTCCATTTTAAAGTAGTACATTTTCTTCTTCTTCATTGGCTGATTGCTCCCAACTCACAGGAATCCCCATCCAGTTGACTACTTTAAAATGGTGGAAGGCCTCAAGCGCAATGTCCATGCTAAAACCGGTTATATCCCTGATGAGTCCTCTATTTCTATGGCAACAGGCACAACTCCGATGGTTTGTTTACATTTCTACCGTTGTGGCTAGATGGAGTAGGCCTACAGCTCTGTCTAGTGGTTGCGTTGGGGACAACAGTTGTTGACAAATGTAGCATTTTAGCTAAGCCTAACCCTTTTCCTAACCTTAACCTCAGTCTCCTAACCTGCTGTGTTACTTCTCCTAACCTGCTGTGTTAGTTCTCCTCCTAACTTGCTGTGTTAGTTCTCCTAACCTGCTGTAATAGTTATCATAACCTGCTGTGTTAGTTCTCCTAACCTGCTGTGTTAGTTCTCCTAACCTGCTGTGATAGTACTCCTAACCTGCTGTGTTAGTTCTCCTAACCTGCTGTGATAGTACTCCTAACCTACTGTGTTAGTTCTCCTCCTAACCTGCTGTGTTAGTTCTCCTCCTAACCTGCTGTGTTAGTTCTCATCCCTAACCTGCTGTGATAGTTCTCCTCCTAACCTGCTGTGTTAGTTCTCCTAACCTGCTGTGTTAGTTCTCCTCCTAACCTGCTGTGTTAGTTCTTCTAACCTGCTGTGTTAGTTCTCCTAACCTGCTGTGATAGTACTCCTAACCTACTGTGTTAGTTCTCCTCCTAACCTGCTGTGTTAGTTCTCCTCCTAACCTGCTGTGTTAGTTCTCCTCCTAACCTGCTGTGTTAGTTCTCCTCCTAACCTGCTGTGTTAGTTCTCCTCCTAACCTGCTGTGTTAGTTCTCCTAACCTGCTGTGTTAGTTCTCCTAACTTGCTGTGTTAGTTCTCCTAACTTGCTGTGATAGTTCTCCTAACCTGCTGTGATAATTCTCCTAACCTGCTGTGTTAGTTATCCTCCTAACCTGCTGTGTTAGTTCTCCTAACCTGCTGTGTTAGTTCTCCTAACCTGCTGTGTTAGTTCTCCTAACCTGCTGTGTTAGTTCTCCTCCTAACCTGCTGTGTTAGTTCTCCTCCTATCCTACTGTGTTAGTTCTCCTAACCTGCTGTGTTAGTTCTCCTAACCTGCTGTGTTAGTTCTCCTAACCTGCTGTGTTAGTTCTCCTCCTAACCTGCTGTGTTAGTTCTCCTCCTAACCTGCTGTGTTAGTTCTCCTAACCTGCTGTGTTAGTTCTCCTAACCTGCTGTGTTAGTTCTCCTAACCTGCTGTGTTAGTTCTCCTCCCTAACCTGCTGTGTTAGTTATCCTCCTAACCTGCTGTGTTAGTTCTCCTAACCTGCTGTGTTAGTTCTCCTAACCTGCTGTGTTAGTGCTCCTAACCTGCTGTGTTAGTTTGCCTCCTAACCTGCTGTGTTAGTTCTCCTAACCTGCTGTGTTAGTTCTCCTCCTAACCTGCTGTGTTAGTTCTCCTCCTAACCTGCTGTGTTAGTTCTCCTAACCTGCTGTGTTAGTTCTCCTCCTAACCTGCTGTGTTAGTTCTCCTCCCCTAACCTGCTGTGTTAGTTCTCCTCCCTAACCTGCTGTGTTAGTTCTCCTCCTAACCTGCTGTGTTAGTTCTCCTCCCCTAACCTGCTGTGTTAGTTCTCCTCCTAACCTGCTGTGTTAGTTCTCCTCCTAACCTGCTGTGTTAGTTATCCTCCTAACCTGCTGTGTTAGTTCTCCTAACCTGCTGTGTTAGTTCTCCTCCTAACCTGCTGTGTTAGTTATCCTCCTAACCTGCTGTGTTAGTTCTCCTAACCTGCTGTGTTAGTTCTCCTAACCTGCTGTGTTAGTTTGCCTCCTAACCTGCTGTGTTAGTTTGCCTCCTAACCTGCTGTGTTAGTTCTCCTAACCTGCTGTGTTAGTTCTCCTCCCTAACCTGCTGTGTTAGTTCTCCTAACCTGCTGTGTTAGTTCTCCTCCTAACCTGCTGTGTTAGTTCTCCTAACCTGCTGTGTTAGTTCTCCTAACCTGCTGTGTTAGTTCTCCTAACCTGCTGTGTTAGTTCTCCTCCTAACCTGCTGTGTTAGTTCTCCTCCTAACCTGCTGTGTTAGTTCTCCTCCTAACCTGCTGTGTTAGTTCTCCTCCTAACCTGCTGTGTTAGTTCTCCTCCTAACCTGCTGTGTTAGTTCTCCTCCTAACCTGCTGTGTTAGTTTGCCTCCTAACCTGCTGTGTTAGTTTGCCTCCTAACCTGCTGTGTTAGTTCTCCTAACCTGCTGTGTTAGTTCTCCTAACCTGCTGTGTTAGTTCTCCTCCTAACCTGCTGTGTTAGTTCTCCTCCTAACCTGCTGTGTTAGTTCTCCTAACCTGCTGTGTTAGTTCTCCTAACCTGCTGTGTTAGTTCTCCTAACCTGCTGTGTTAGTTCTCCTCCTAACCTGCTGTGTTAGTTCTCCTCCTAACCTGCTGTGTTAGTTTGCCTCCTAACCTGCTGTGTTAGTTCTCCTAACCTGCTGTGTTAGTTCTCCTAACCTGCTGTGTTAGTTCTCCTCCTAACCTGCTGTGTTAGTTCTCCTCCTAACCTGCTGTGTTAGTTCTCCTAACCTGCTGTGTTAGTTCTCCTCCCTAACCTGCTGTGTTAGTCCTCCTAACCTGCTGTGTTAGTTCTCCTAACCTGCTGTGTTAGTTCTCCTAACCTGCTGTGTTAGTTCTCCTCCTAACCTGCTGTGTTAGTTTGCCTCCTAACCTGCTGTGTTAGTTTGCCTCCTAACCTGCTGTGTTAGTTCTCCTCCTAACCTGCTGTGTTAGTTATCCTAACCTGCTGTGTTAGTTCTCCTAACCTGCTGTGTTAGTTCTCCTCCTAACCTGCTGTGTTAGTTCTCCTAACCTGCTGTGTTAGTTTGCCTCCTAACCTGATGTGTTAGTTCTCCTAACCTGCTGTGTTAGTTATCCTAACCTGCTGTGTTAGTTCTCCTAACCTGCTGTGTTAGTTCTCCTCCTAACCTGCTGTGTTAGTTCTCCTAACCTGCTGTGTTAGTTCTCCTCCTAACCTGCTGTGTTAGTTATCCTAACCTGCTGTGTTAGTTCTCCTAACCTGCTGTGTTAGTTCTCCTAACCTGCTGTGTTAGTTATCCTAACCTGCTGTGTTAGTTCTCCTAACCTGCTGTGTTAGTTCTCCTAACCTGCTGTGTTAGTTATCCTAACCTGCTGTGTTCATTCTCCTAACCTGCTGTGTTAGTTCTCCTAACCTGCTGTGTTAGTTCTCCTCCTAACCTGCTGTGTTAGTTCTCCTCCTAACCTGCTGTCTTAGTTCTCCTCCTAACCTGCTGTGTTAGTTCTCCTCCTAACCTGCTGTGTTAGTTTGCCTCCTAACCTGATGTGTTAGTTCTCCTAACCTGCTGTGTTAGTTCTCCTCCCTAACCTGCTGTGTTAGTTCTCCTCCTAACCTGCTGTCTTAGTTCTCCCTCCTAACCTGCTGTGTTAGTTCTCCTCCCTAACCTGCTGTGTTAGTTTGCCTCCTAACCTGATGTGTTAGTTCTCCTCCTAACCTGCTGTGTTAGTTCTCCTCCTAACCTGCTGTGTTAGTTCTCCTCCTAACCTGCTGTGTTAGTTCTCCTCCTAACCTGCTGTGTTAGTTCTCCTCCTAACCTGCTGTGTTAGTTCTCCTCCTAACCTGCTGTGTTAGTTCTCCTCCCCTAACCTGCTGTGTTAGTTCTCCTCCTAACCTGCTGTGTTAGTTCTCCTCCTAACCTGCTGTGTTAGTTCTCCTCCTAACCTGCTGTGTTAGTTCTCCTCCTAACCTGCTGTGTTAGTTCTCCTAACCTGCCATGTTCATTATCCTAACCTGCCATGTTCATTATCCTAACCTGTCATGTTAATGATCCGGTTATGTAAACAGACCATTAGTCCCGACATACCATTACTATCATCACAATGGCAACTTTGAGAAAAACTACTTAGTTGTGCCTGTTGTTCATGCGTGTGTATTCCCTCTCATTGGTTAGAATGGTCCCACCTGATCTCGCCTGCCTTTAATCATTGACGTAATATATTTCCATTGTTAGAGAGGTCACTCGGCTATCTTGTCAATATCATAGATAGTATATGACAGAGAGAAGGAGTTGGAAATGGGACGCGTCACCGGTGACGTCACCACTATATAGGGCGGCAGGTAGCTTAGTGGTTAAGAGCGTTGTGCCAGTAACCGAAAGGTCGCTGGTTCTAATCCCCGAGCCGACTAGGTGAAAAATCTGTCGATGTGCCCTTGAGCAAGGCACTTAACCCTAATTGCTCCTGTAAGTCGCTCTGGATAAGAGCGTCTGCTAAATGACTAATTATTATTATTATTATTATTATTATATCCGCTTGTTGCCCTAGTGCACAGATTATCCATTATATTGACCAGGTACTATAGTGGCTGCTCTCAGATTATCCATTATATTGACCAGGTACTATAGTGGCTGCTCTCAGATTATCCATTATATTGACCAGGTACTATAGTGGCTGCTCTATCAGATTATCCATTATATTGACCAGGTACTATAGTGGCTGCTCTATCAGATTATCCATTATATTGACCAGGTACTATAGTGGCTGCTCTATCAGATTATCCATTATATTGACCAGGTACTATAGTGGCTGCTCTCAGATTATCCATTATATTGACCAGGTACTATAGTGGCTGCTCTCAGATTATCCATTATATTGGCCAGGTACTATAGTGGCTGCTCTATCAGATTATCCATTATATTGACCAGGTACTATAGTGGCTGCTCTCAGATTATCCATTATATTGGCCAGGTACTATAGTGGCTGCTCTATCAGATTATCCATTATATTGACCAGGTACTATAGTGGCTGCTCTATCAGATTATCCATTATATTGGCCAGGTACTATAGTGGCTGCTCTCAGATTATCCATTATATTGACCAGGTACTATAGTGGCTGCTCTATCAGATTATCCATTATATTGACCAGGTACTATAGTGGCTGCTCTATCAGATTATCCATTATATTGGCCAGGTACTATAGTGGCTGCTCTATCAGATTATCCATTATATTGGCCAGGTACTATAGTGGCTGCTCTCAGATTATCCATTATATTGACCAGGTACTATAGTGGCTGCTCTATCAGATTATCCATTATATTGACCAGGTACTATAGTGGCTGCTATCAGATTATCCATTATATTAACCAGGTACTATAGTGGCTGCTCTCAGATTATCCATTATATTGACCAGGTACTATAGTGGCTGCTCTATCAGATTATCCATTATATTGGCCAGGTACTATAGTGGCTGCTCTCAGATTATCCATTATATTGACCAGGTACTATAGTGGCTGCTCTATCAGATTATCCATTATATTGACCAGGTACTATAGTGGCTGCTCTATCAGATTATCCATTATATTGACCAGGTACTATAGTGGCTGCTCTCAGATTATCCATTATATTGGCCAGGTACTATAGTGGCTGCTCTATCAGATTATCCATTATATTGGCCAGGTACTATAGTGGCTGCTCTATCAGATTATCCATTATATTGACCAGGTACTATAGTGGCTGCTCTCAGATTATCCATTATATTGGCCAGGTACTATAGTGGCTGCTCTATCAGATTATCCATTATATTGGCCAGGTACTATAGTGGCTGCTCTATCAGATTATCCATTATATTGGCCAGGTACTATAGTGGCTGCTCTATCAGATTATCCATTATATTGGCCAGCTACTATAGTGGCTGCTCTATCAGATTATCCATTATATTGACCAGGTACTATAGTGGCTGCTCTATCAGATTATCCATTATATTGACCAGGTACTATAGTGGCTGCTCTCAGATTATCCATTATATTGACCAGGTACTATAGTGGCTGCTCTCAGATTATCCATTATATTGGCCAGGTACTATAGTGGCTGCTCTATCAGATTATCCATTATATTGGCCAGGTACTATAGTGGCTGCTCTATCAGATTATCCATTATATTGACCAGGTACTATAGTGGCTGCTCTCAGATTATCCATTATATTGACCAGGTACTATAGTGGCTGCTCTCAGATTATCCATTATATTGGCCAGGTACTATAGTGGCTGCTCTATCAGATTATCCATTATATTGGCCAGGTACTATAGTGGCTGCTCTATCAGATTATCCATTATATTGACCAGGTACTATAGTGGCTGCTCTATCAGATTATCCATTATATTGACCAGGTACTATAGTGGCTGCTCTATCAGATTATCCATTATATTGACCAGGTACTATAGTGGCTGCTCTATCAGATTATCCATTATATTGACCAGGTACTATAGTGTCTGCTCTATCAGATTATCCATTATATTGGCCAGGTACTATAGTGGCTGCTCTATCAGATTATCCATTATATTGGCCAGGTACTATAGTGGCTGCTCTATCAGATTATCCATTATATTGACCAGTTACTATAGTGGCTGCTCTATCAGATTATCCATTATATTGGCCAGGTACTATAGAGGCTGCTCTCAGATTATCCATTATATTGGCCAGGTACTATACAGTGGGGGAAAAAAGTATTTAGTCAGCCACCAATTGTGCAAGTTCTCCCACTTAAAAAGATGAGAGAGGCCTGTAATTTTCATCATAGGTACACGTCAACTATGACAGACAAATTGAGAAAAAAATATTCAGAAAATCACATTGTAGGATTTTTAATGAATTGATTTGCAAATTATGGTGGAAAATAAGTATTTGGTCAATAACAAAAGTTTCTCAATACTTTGTTATATACCCTTTGTTGGCAATGACACAGGTCAAACGTTTTCTGTAAGTCTTCACAAGGTTTTCACACACTGTTGCTGGTATTTTGGCCCATTCCTCTATGCAGATCTCCTCTAGAGCAGTGATGTTTTGGGGCTGTCGCTGGGCAACACGGACTTTCAACTCCCTCCAAAGATGTTCTATGGGGTTGAGATCTGGAGACTGGCTAGGCCACTCCAGGACCTTGAAATGCTTCTTATGAAGCCACTCCTTCGTTGCCCGGGCGGTGTGTTTGGGATCATTGTCATGCTGAAAGACCCAGCCACGTTTCATCTTCAATGCCCTTGCTGATGGAAGGAGGTTTTCACTCAAAATCTCATGATACATGGCCCCTTTCATTCTTTCCTTTACACGGATCAGTCGTCCTGGTCCCTTTGCAGAAAAACAGCCCCAAAGCATGATGTTTCCACCCCCATGTTTCACAGTAGGTATGGTGTTCTTTGGATGCCACTCAGCATTCTTTGTCCTCCAAACACGACGAGTTGAGTTTTTACCAAAAAGTTCTATTTTGGTTTCATCTGACCATCCCAATCCTCTTCTGGATCATCCAAATGCACTCTAGCAAACTTCAGACGGGCCTGGACATGTACTGGCTTAAGCAGGGGGACACGTCTGGCTCTGCAGGATTTGAGTCCCAAGCGGCGTAGTGTGTTACTGATGGTAGGCTTTGTTACTTTGGTCCCAGCTCTCTGCAGGTCATTCACTAGGTCCCCCCGTGTGGTTCTGGGATTTTTGCTCACCGTTCTTGTGATAATCTTGACCCCACGGGGTGAGATCTTGCGTGGAACCCCAGATTGAGGGAGATTATCAGTGGTCTTGTATGTCTTCCATTTCCTAATAATTGCTCCCACAGTTGATTTCTTCAAACCAAGCTGCTTACCTATTGCAGATTCAGTCTTCCCAGCCTGATGCAGGTCTACAATTTTGTTTCTGGTGTCCTTTGACAGCTCTTTGGTCTTGGCCATAGTGGAGTTTGGAGTGTGACTGTTTGAGGTTGTGGACAGGTGTCTTTTATACTGATAACAAGTTCAAACAGGTTCCATTAATACAGGTAACGAGTGGAGGACAGAGGAGCCTCTTAAAGAAGAAGTTACAGGTCTGTGAGAGCCAGAAATCTTGCTTGTTTGTAGGTGACAAAATACTTATTTTCCACCATAATTTGCAAATAAATTCATAAAAACCTACAATGTGATTTTCTGGAGAAAAAAAATCTCATTTCGTCTGTCATAGTTGACGTGTACCTATGATGAAAATTACAGGCCTCTCTCATATTTTTAAGTGGGAGAACTTGCACAATTGGTGGCTGACTAAATACTTTTTTTCCCCACTGTAGTGGCTGCTCTATCATATTATCCATTATATTGACCAGGTACTCTAGTGGCTGCTCTATCAGATTATCCATTATATTGACCAGGTACTATAGTGGCTGCTCTATCAGATTATCCATTATATTGGCCAGGTACTATAGTGGCTGCTCTATCAGATTATCCATTATATTGGCCAGGTACTATAGTGGCTGCTCTATCAGATTATCCATTATATTGACCAGGTACTATAGTGGCTGCTCTATCAGATTATCCATTATATTGACCAGGTACTATAGTGGCTGCTCTATCAGATTATCCATTATATTGACCAGGTACTATAGTGGCTGCTCTATCAGATTATCCATTATATTGGCCAGGTACTATAGTGGCTGCTCTATCAGATTATCCATTATATTGGCCGGGTACTATAGTGGCTGCTCTATCAGATTATCCATTATATTGACCAGGTACTATAGTGGCTGCTCTATCAGATTATCCATTATATTGGCCAGGTACTATAGTGGCTGCTCTATCAGATTATCCATTATATTGACCAGGTACTATAGTGGCTGCTCTATCAGATTATCCATTATATTGACCAGGTACTATAGTGGCTGCTCTATCAGATTATCCATTATATTGGTCAGGTACTATAGTGGCTGCTCTATCAGATTATCCATTATATTGGCCAGGTACTATAGTGGCTGCTCTATCAGATTATCCATTATATTGACCAGGTACTATAGTGGCTGCTCTATCAGATTATCCATTATATTGACCAGGTACTATAGTGGCTGCTCTATCAGATTATCCATTATATTGACCAGGTACTATAGTGGCTGCTCTATCAGATTATCCATTATATTGACCAGGTACTATAGTGGCTGCTCTCAGATTATCCATTATATTGACCAGGTACTATAGTGGCTGCTCCTCCTCTGCTTTCAATCGGTAACGTCACTCGCTCTGAGACCTTGAAGTAGTTGTTTCCCTTTGCTCTGCAAGGGCCGCGGCTTTTGTGGAGCGATGGGTAACGATGCTTCGAGGGTGACTGTTGTCATTGTGTGCAGAGGGTCCCTGGTTCGAGCCCAGGTAGAGGCTCGGAGAGGGACGGAAGCAGAACTGTTACATCAGCACACACCATTTGTCTTGATGAAAACCCCGCCAGCCAGTGTACAGGTTGAGATAATCTGACCGTACCTCAAGTGAACTCAAGCAGTGGGTGTCTGCCTTTTCAGTAAACGGACCAAAACGGAGAGGGACCTACCTGAATTTGTCTAATAGAAACTCTAGTTTTTGTTGCAAAATGTTTTGCCACGGTTTTCTACAGTGTGCACTAATGAAAACGACCCAGCTCAGCCACAATCAAACGTACTTGCCTCACGCCTCATGTCCACCAGATGGATCAAACTCTTTGCATTCTGTAACGCTACGTTGGGGATGCCCCACTAGGCTGTGGTGCGTTCTGTAACGCTACGTTGGGGATGCCCCACTAGGCTGTGGTGCGTTCTGTAACGCTACGTTGGGGATGCCCCACTAGGCTGTGGTGCGTTCTGTAACGCTACGTTGGGGATGCCCCACTAGGCTGTGGTGCGTTCTGTAACGCTACGTTGGGGATGCCCCACTAGGCTGTGGTGCGTTCTGTAACGCTACGTTGGGGATGCCCCACTAGGCTGTGGTGCGTTCTGTAACGCTACGTTGGGGATGCCCCACTAGGCTGTGGTGCGTTCTGTAACGCTACGTTGGGGATGCCCCACTAGGCTGTGGTGCGTTCTGTAACGCTACGTTGGGGATGCCCCACTAGGCTGTGGTGCGTTCTGTAACGCTACGTTGGGTGGTACAAACGGAAGTACACACACAGACTCCAACTAGCTTTTAGCTTTTAGCGAGTTTAAAAACAAAGCACACGTGCGTCATGTATGGAAAATGCTGACATCCGGCAAAACAAAACCTCATATGCATCTAGTGGACATCGGACATCATGCTGTGTTCATAACCAAGTGGGAAGGTGTCAGGAGAATTTTTGTTATCTTTATGGTTGAAATCAAACACTTCTTAAATCTTTGAATAATTCCCAGAGGTGTACATCTCTAGTTTAAATAAATTAAACAAAGACCCCTTATTTCAATGGTCAGTAGGTGTATTCATTGAGAGCGCTCTGAAAATCACACAATGCACAACGTTTTTTATACCTCTACTATGCCCCTAAGTGGGCCAATGAGAAAGCTCCTAGCCCATATTTTGGCAACTGTCACATTTCTCTGTAAGCTCTGCACAGCAACCTAGTTGTTTCTTCCTGTACTGGTTTCCGAAGGCAAAAATACTCTGTTGCTGGGCAGATATGCATCGTATACAGGCGGGGACATGCTTCTCAGTGTCTAGTTTCACATCCTGTTTCCTGTTATCGGTTTCACAGTTGCTTTCCGCTTGCATAGATCCAAAGCCCTGGTTTTTCTTCTAACTAAGCTTAACACATTATTAGATTAGTCTTATTATTCAGTGGAGTGTAATAATTAGTCATTACCTAATTCTTCTATCAGAAGGTAGTTATTATCAGTTGTGCTTGTAAACAAATTATAGTGTTCAAAAACCATATGAATATATTGCTTTTTATAAAATAGTGTTGTTGTTACCATCAAAGGTTGGAATAATACAAGATTTGAGGAACAGAATCCAGGCAGTTATTATTCCAGTCACACATAAAACGCAACAAAGCGCCTATGCAAAGCCTTCACTCTGTCACTCAGAAACGTATTCCAGTGTCTGCCTGCCAGCTGAAAATCTTTGCCAGTGTGCATAGTCTACTGTAGCGTGATTCAGAAATTAGGGAGAGAGAATTCATTACGGGAAAACGGATTCCCTTTTTCAATGCTAGTTAAGGATACTATGGTTATTAAGTTTCACATTAGATTTATTAACTACAAAAAGGTAAGACTTTTATTTTATTTTATTCTGGTGTCGCTCTGCACACACAAGCTTGCTAACTAACTAGCTAGCTAGCTAGCGCTGGTCGAACATTAGGTAAGCCAACTCTCTGAAGTTCAAAGACATTAAAAGTTCCTTTACAGAAGCCGGTCCACCGTATAAATAATTAATAGAGAGATTTCAGAGGTTTAAAAAAGGAACAGAAATGAACAATACAAACCGTTACTTTTTTGGGATTTGAACCGGTTCAGAACTTAATTTTGGTCTGAAGAGTGAACAAAAAAAATAACGGTTCTGGTTGTTATATTTAACTGACGTGCTGTTATCGAGGTAATTTCATTTAGCAGGTGACGTTGTTGTGTGAACTCTGTAAAAGTATTGTCATTATTAATGCTACTTCAACAATGTTCAGAAATATTGACTGTTCTGTTATTTCTTATTGTAGCTGAGTGAGCTGTGTCTCTAAAATGAGTCTCTCTGGGGAGAGAGAGGAGGGGACCACTGCCTCTAAAATGAGTCTCTCTGGGGAGAGAGAGGAGGGGACCACTGCCTCTAAAATGAGTCTCTCTGGGGAGAGAGAGGAGGGGACCACTGCCTCTAAAATGAGTCTCTCTGGGGAGAGAGAGGAGGGGACCACTGCCTCTAAAATGAGTCTCTCTGGGGAGAGAGAGGAGGAGACCACTGCCTCTAAAATGAGTCTCTCTGGGGAGAGAGAGGAGGGGACCACTGCCTCTAAAATGAGTCTCTCTGGGGAGAGAGAGGAGGGGACCACTGCCTCTAAAATGAGTCTCTCTGGGGAGAGAGAGGAGGGGACCACTGCCTCTAAAATGAGTCTGTCTGGGGAGAGAGAGGAGGGGACCACTGCCTCTAAAACGAGTCTCTCTGGGGAGAGAGAGGAGGGGACCACTGCCTCTAAAATGAGTCTCTCTGGGGAGAGAGAAGAGGAGACCACTGCCTCTAAAATGAGTCTGTCTGGGGAGAGAGAGGAGGGGACCACTGTCTCTAAAATGAGTCTGTCTGGGGAGAGAGAAGAGGAGACCACTGCCTCTAAAATGAGTCTCTCTGGGGAGAGAGAGGAGGGGACCACTGCCTCTAAAATGAGTCTCTCTGGGGAGAGAGAGGAGGGGACCACTGCCTCTAAAATGAGTCTGTCTGGGGAGAGAGAGGAGAGAGGCACTGCCACTAAGAGGAAGTATTCTGAGAGAGAGGAGGGGGCCACTGCCTCTAAAAAAGAGTCTGACTCAAGACACCAGTTCTAAGAGGTAAGAGATCAATTGTAAATAAAGTAATTTTAAAGATGTACAACTGATTTAAGAGAAGTGTTTCCAAAAATCCTTTGACCAGGGGGCCTCCCGAGTGGCGCAGTGGTCTAAGGCTCTGCATCGTAGTGCTAGCTGTGCCACTAGAGATCCTGGTTTGAGTCCAGGCTCTGTTGCAGCCGGCTACGACCGGGAGACCCATGGGGTGGCGCACAATTGGCCCAGTGTCGTCCAGGTTAGGGGTGGGTTTGGCCAGCAGGGGATGTTCTTGTCCCATCGCGCACTAGCGACTCCTGTGGCGGGCCGGGCGCAATGCACGCTGACACGGTCGCCAGGTGTACGCTTAACCCAGCTGGCTTCCAGGTTAAGAGGGCATTGTGTCAAGAAGCAGTGCGGCTGGGTTGTGTTTCGGAGGACGCACAGCCCTCAACCTTCGCCTCTCCCGAGTTGCAGCGATGGGACAAGACTGTAACTACCAAATTGGGGAGAAAAAATTTGTAATACACTGCTCAAAAAAATAAAGGGAACACTTAAACAACACAATGTAACTCCAAGTCAATCACACTTCTGTGAAATCAAACTGTCCACTTAGGAAGCAACACTGATTGACAATACATTTCACATGCTGTTGTGCAAATGGAATAGACAACAGGTGGAAATTATAGGCAATTAGCAAGACACCCACAATAAAGGACTGGTTTTGCAGGTGGTGACCACAGACCACTTCTCAGTTCCTATGCTTCCTGGCTGATGTTTTGGTCACTTTTGAGTGCTGGCGGTGCTTTCACTCTAGTGGTAGCATGAGACGGAGTCTACAACCCACACAAGTGGCTCAGGTAGTGCAGCTCATCCAGGATGGCACATCAATGCGAGCTGTGGCAAGAAGGTTTGCTGTGTCTGTCAGCGTAGTGTCCAGAGCATGGAGGCGCTACCAGGAGACAGGCCAGTACATCAGGAGACGTGGAGGAGGCCGTAGGAGGGCAACAACCCAGCAGCAGGACCGCTACCTCCGCCTTTGTGCAAGGAGGAGCAGGAGGAGCACTGCCAGAGCCCTGCAAAATGACCTCCAGCAGGCCACAAATGTGCATATGTCTGCTCAAACGGTCAGAAACAGACTCCATGAGGGTGGTATGAGGGCCTGACGTCCACAGGTGGGGGTTGTGCTTACAGCCCAACACAGTGCAGGACGTTTGGCATTTGCCAGAGAACACCAAGATTGGCAAATTCACCACTGGCGCCCTGTGCTCTTCACAGATGAAAGCAGGTTCACACTGAGCATGTGACAGACGTGACAGAGTCTGGAGACACCGTGGAGAATGTTCTGCTGCCTGCAACATCCTCCAGCATGACCGGTTTGGCGGTGGGTCAGTCATGGTGTGGGGTGGCATTTCTTTGGGGGGCCGCACAGCCCTCCATGTGCTCGCCAGAGGTAGCCTGACTGCCATTAGGTACAGAGATGAGATCCTCAGACCCCTTGTGAGACATATGCTGGTGCGGTTGGCCCTGGGTTCCTCCTAATGCAAGACAATGCTAGACCTCATGTGGCTGGAGTGTGTCAGCAGTTCCTGCAAGAGGAAGGCATTGATGCTATGGACTGGCCCGCCCGTTCCCCAGACCTGAATCCAATTGAGCACATCTGGGACATCATGTCTCGTTCCATCCACCAACGCCACGTTGCACCACAGACTGTCCAGGAGTTGGCGGATGCTTTAGTCCAGGTCTGGGAGGAGATCCCTCAGGAGACCATCCGCCACCTCATCAGGAGCATGCCCAGGCTTTGTAGGGAGGTCATACAGGCACGTGGAGGCCACACACACTACTGATCCTCATTTTGACTTGTTTTAAGGACATTACATCAAAGTTGGATCAGCCTGTAGTGTGGTTTTCCACTTTAATTTTGAGGGTGACTCCAAATCCAGACCTCCATGGGTTGATAAATTTGATTTCCATTGATAATTTTTGTGTGATTTTGTTGTCAGCACATTCAACTATGTAAAGAAAAAAGTATTTAATAAGATTATTTCATTCATTCAGATCTAGGATGTGTTATTTTAGTGTTCCCTTTATTTTTTTGAGCAGTGTATATATATTTTTTAAACATACAGAAATAAATTGCAAACTGTAGCTTCAAAAGAAGGTAACCGCCCTCTTCCTCCGCCCTTCCGCCCCCCTGTTGTAGAAAGAGATTTGCATGTGAAAAAAAATGGTTTCAGCAGCTTTGGGGGCATGACCTTTTTACTCCTGACCAATCAGCCAAAACCACAGCTGCCTATTGTTGCAACCATTGGCCAGATTGTTCCATCAATCAAATCTCAGGAAGAAGCTTGAAGAGGAACCGTACTTGCAACCATGAATCTCAATGTGCGACCATGAAATTCAAAATACAAACTGGCAGGGTTCTGTCATCATTATAACCCCATAGATCATCATCTGGATTGTAATGATGACAGAACCCACCAGAATAAGACCCTGGATATTTATTGAAAGGAGCATCAAGCTTGTCACCGGGCCCTTTCACCACCCTGTGAAGTTCATCAGAACTTATTTCATCTGTAGCCTAATAAACTGCATGCTTTCCTGAGTCGTAGTGGGAGGACCACACATCATGTCATCTCGTGACTCCAACTTTACTTCCATATGATGGTTATTATATCAATATTTGCGGATAAATGCGTTTCCACCGCCATTTCTCGCATAATTAATTTTACAAACACAAAAAGATCCCACCGCGTATTTTGTTTTGTCGACATTTGGAAAGTTTACTGACAAATTTGCTGTTTCAATCAGGCCGGTCTTGGAAATTCTTGCAAGTCAACCATTTCATCTCAATCAGTTGAGTTTTGTACAGTGCTGTTTTGTGTTTTGAATGAAGTACAGTGAGCGAATTGTAGAGCAGATGATGTTAACAAACTGCAGCATACCTGTGTTTTGTTTCAATCACAGCACATATTTTGCCTAGTGGCACTCTGTTGGGTTTTGGCCACATGAGAGAGAAATTTGACCATTCGCACAGACATCTTAACATCTCATAAGAAATGTGGTGTTTTTTGTCTTCCAGTAACTTTATACTATGCTATTATATTGGGTTCTGTAGAATACTATCAGGATGTGATCTTGCAGACATTGATTGATGTAGCTTTATTAAACAAGCACCATTCTCCATTCATCACTGAAATGGCCAGAGTAGTCTGTTCTCTGGGCAGTGAATGAGTAGAGTAGAGACTGTGTGTAAAGTAGAGAATCCCATAGTGAATGAGTAGAGTAGAGACTGTGTAAAGTAGAGAATCCCATAGTGAATGAGTAGAGTAGAGACTGTGTGTAAAGTAGAGAATCCCATAGTGAATGAGTAGAGTAGAGACTGTGTGTAAAGTAGAGAATCCCATAGTGAATGAGTAGAGTAGAGACTGTTTGTAAAGTTGAGAATCCCATACAGTGAATGAGTAGAACAGAGACTGTGTGTAAAGTAGAGAATCCCATAGTGAATGAGTAGAGTAGAGACTGTGTGTAAAGTAGAGAATCCCATAGTGAATGAGTAGAGTAGAGACTGTGTGTAAAGTAGAGAATCCCATACAGTGAATGAGTAGAACAGAGACTGTGTGTAAAGTAGAGAATCCCATAGTGAATGAGTAGAGTAGAGACTGTGTGTAAAGTAGAGAATCCCATAGTGAATGAGTAGAGTAGAGACTGTGTGTAAAGTAGAGAATCCCATAGTGAATGAGTAGAGTAGAGACTGTGTGTAAAGTAGAGAATCCCATAGTGAATGAGTAGAGTAGAGACTGTGTGTAAAGTAGAGAATCCCGTACATGCTTCAGATTTTTTGCAATCTGGAAAAGGCTTCAGAACAGCAGCCCCTCATTTCAAAGAAACATCAGGACTTGAGTTCAGCTATGCAGTTGTTGATGTGATATTGATGCACTATTGATGAAGTGATCTGTCTCTCCCTGTTTTGTTGAAAGTGTCCAGAAGCCCAGAGCAGAGTCACCTACACCCAGCCGGGAACCTCTGAGACGTGGCAAAATGTCTGAACAACAGATGAAAAGCTCTGACTACCAGTTGGACTATGAAAACGTTCAGGATTCAGTTGAGACGATGGAGGGGATTGTCAGCCAGGGTGCTGTAATGTTCACACACAACCCTCTGGGTATGAGGAGTAAGACTGGGAGTTACAACAGCCCTCCCGTCCACACCTTACATCTTTCTCTATTGATCAAATTACTGCTTTAATATTAGATCATGTTGATCAGTTTGAACTTTCAAAAGTTAATCTTCTAGTGTTATGGTATTAATATCAATCTCATTGTTTTCCCTACAGGTCAAACTCTTCTGACAGTCCAACAAGACATTAAGGCTAAACTGAAACACAAGTATCAACACATATCTGAAGGAATTGGACACCATGGAAACCAAAGTCTGTTAAAGGACGTCTACACAGAGCTCTACATCACAGAGGGTGGAAGTGGAGGGGTCAATTATGAACATGAGGTGAGACAGATAGAGATGGCATCCAAGAAACAAACCACACAAGAGACACCAATCAAATGCAACGACATCTTCAAGCCTTTACCTGGACAAGACAAACCTATCAGAACTGTGCTGACAAAAGGAATCGCTGGCATTGGAAAAACAGTCTCTGTGCAGAAGGTCATCCTTGACTGGGCAGAGGGAAAAGCAAATCAGGACGTTCATTTCATGTTTCCTCTTCCTTTCCGTGATCTGAACCTGAAAAAGGACCAATACAGTCTGATGCAACTTCTTTCCCACTACTTCTCAGAGCTGAAAGAGATTGACAGCATTGAAGATGGTGAAACCAAAACTGTTTTCATTTTTGATGGTCTGGATGAGTGTCGACTTCCTCTAGACTTCAAAAACAATGAGAGGTGCTGTGATGTCACGAAGCCAACCTCAGTGGACGTGCTGCTGACAAACCTCATCAAGGGGAATCTGCTTCCCTCTGCTCTCCTCTGGATAACCTCACGGCCTGCAGCAGCCAATCAGATCCCACCTGAATGTGTTGACCAGGTGACAGAGGTACGAGGGTTCAATGATCCACAGAAGGAGGAGTACTTCAGGAAGAAAATCACAGATCAGAATCTGGCCAATGAAATCATCAAACACATGAAGACATCAAGGAGCCTCCACATCATGTGCCACATGCCAGTCTTCTGTTGGATATCAGCCACTGTCCTTGAGATGATGCTGAAAGAGGCAGAGAAGGATGAAGTCCCCAAAACTCTGACCCAGATGTTCACACACTTCACGCGCATCCAAATAATTGTGAAGAACAAGAAGTACAACAAAGCCACAGAGACAAACCCAAAGGAACTGTCTCAGTCAGACAAAGAGATGATCCTGAAACTGGCAGAGCTGGCTTTCCAACAGCTGCAGAAGGGCAACCTGATCTTCTATGAGGAGGACCTGAGAGAGTGTGGCCTTGATGTCACAGAGGCATCAGAGTACTCAGCATTGTGTACAGAGATCTTTAAAGAAGAATCTGGGCTGAACCAAGAGAAGGTCTACAGCTTTGTGCATCTGAGCATTCAGGAGTTTCTAGCAGCAGTGCATGCTTTAGAATCATGTCTGGACAAGAAGGAAAATGTTTTCCCCCATGAAGCAGTCACTAGTGGTTATGATGACTACGATGATGATGATGATGAAGCGTTTTCAGTCAGTGATGATTATTCCTCTGACGATGACTCTGATGAAGCAACCACTCCAACCCTACTCCAAAATGTCATCACACAACAGTACAGAGACATGAAGTCAGACCCGTTGTATGACTTACACAGGAGAGCAGTGGACCAGGCCTTGAAGAGTGAGAATGGACACCTGGACCTGTTCCTCCGCTTCCTTCTGGGCCTCTCACTGGAGTCCAATCAGAATCTGTTACGAGGCCTTCTGACACAGACAGGAAGTACAACACAGAGCAATGCGGAAACAGTCGAGAGAACAGTCAGGTACCTTTCAGACAAGATCAAAAGGGAATCCTCACCAGAAAGGATCATCAACTTGTTCCACTGTCTGAATGAACTTGGTGCCAACTCTCTAGTTGAAGACATGCAAACCTCCCTGCGATCAGGAACTCTTTCAGTAACAAGACTAAAACCTGACCAATGTTCAGCCCTGGCCTACCTGTTACTGATGTCAGAGGAGGTGCTGGAGGAGTTTGACCTGAAGACATACACCACATCAGAGACAGGTTATCAGAGGTTGCTGCCGGTAGTGAAAACCTGCAAGAGAGCACTGTAAGTTCTGCTATTGAGTTGATGTATACATTATCATTATTCTGAAGGATTTGTATATCTAACAGATGATCTCCTCTCTCCAGACTGGATCACTGTAAACTAACATATAAATCCTGTGAGACTCTGGCTTCAGCTCTGCAGACACCAAACTCCCCCCTGAGAGAACTGGACCTCAGCTACAATGACCTGGGAGACAGAGGAGTGGAGCTGCTCTGTGTTGGACTAACCAGTCCACTCTGCAACATACAGACACTAGTGTGAGTTAACTATCTTCAGTATGAGTTATTATGTGTATGTTTTAAACATTATTTGAACGTCTTGGTAAATATGCAGGAACATACATCAAATGTGATAAATATATCAAACTAAGGTTAAATGACTTGAGTGAGTTAGTATGTTTTTAACATTGGTTAATCATGTGTCCTTCTGTTATTGTCTTAATGCATCTCATTATTCTTAAAGCTTTGCATATTTATCAGTATATCACTATATCTGCGGTTGTGAGGCCGGTTGGATGTACTGCCAAATTCTCTAAAACGATGTTGGAGGCGGTTTATGGAAGATAAATTAACATAAGATTCTCTAGCAACAGCTCTGGTGGACATTCCTGCAGTCAGCATGCCAATTGCACGCTCCCTCAAAACTTGACACATCTGTGGCATTGTGTTGTGTGACAAAACTGCACATTTCAGAGTGGCCTTTTATTGTCCCCAGCACAAGGTGCACCTGTGTAATGATCATGCTGTTTAATCAGCTTCTTGATATACCACACCTGTCAGGTGAATGGATTATCTTAACAAAATGGATTATCTTAACAAAGGAGAAATGCTCACTAACAGGGATCTAAACAAATTTATGCACAACATTTGAGAGAAATAAGCTTTTGTGCGTATGGAACATATCTGGGATCTTTTATTTCAGCTCATGAAACGTGGGACCTACACTTTACATGTTGGGTTTATATTTCTGTTCAGTATAGTTAGTATGTGTATGTTTTTAACATTATTTTAACATTTTTGGGACATATCCAGAAACATACATAACATATATAAAACTAAGGTAAATATCTTGAGTGAGTTAGTATGTTTTTAACATTGGTTAATCATGTGTCCTTCTGTTATTATCTTAATGCATCTCATTATTCTTAAAGCTTTGCATATTTAAGTGTATCAACATATCTCCTCTCTCCAGACTGTCTGGCTGTAAACTCACATATGAATCCTGTGAGACTCTGGCTTCAGCTCTGCAGACACCAAACTCCCCCCTGAGAGAACTGGACCTCAGCTACAATGACCTGGGAGACAGAGGAGTGAAGCTGCTCTGTGTTGGACTAACCAGTCCACTCTGCAACATACAGACACTAGTGTGAGTTAACTTTCTTCAGTATGAGTTATTATGTGGATGTTTTAAACATTTGTTAATCATGTGCTCTTCTGTCCTCTAGTCTAGGTCAGTGTGGTCTGACAGAGGGTTGCTGTTCAGATCTGGCCTCAGTCCTGAGTTCACCCAACTCACAACTGAAACAACTGGAGCTGAGAGACAATGACCTGCAGGACTCAGGAGTTACACTGCTGTCTGCTGGACTGGAGGATCCAGACTGTAAACTACACACACTGGGGTAAGTACAGCTGTTTCAGTCAGGTCGGTACTGAGCTGAGTTACACTGCCCTCTGCAGGACTGGAGGATCCAGACTGTAAACTACACACACTGGGGTAAGTACAGCTGTTTCAGTCAGGTCGGTACTGAGCTGAGTTACACTGCCCTCTGCTGGACTGGAGGATCCAGACTGTAAACTACACACACTGGGGTATGTACAGCTGTTTCATTCAGGTCGGTACTGAGCTTAGTAAAACAAATACTCTGAACATCTGATGTTTCATGACAATGTTTGTGTCATGGACAAATATATGGGTGTCCTACAAGATGATTGACACCAGTCCACCAACCTAGACAGCTGTTGTGTCTCTCTGTAGGCTGTCTGGCTGTCTGGTCACAGAGGAGGGCTGTGCTGCTCTGTCTTCAGCTCTGACGTCAAACCCCTCCCACCTGAAAGAGCTGGACCTGAGCTACAATCACCCAGGAGACTCTGCAGGGGGACTGCTTTCAGCTGCTCTGGTGGATCCCACAGATAAACTGATGAAGCTGAAGTAAGTCAGAATAGATGTCCTAATAGTGTGAGCAGTGGTTGTGTCCTATGTAGTGTAGTAGGTTCAGTAACATGAGGACATGATGGTAGAATACAGGGGACGTTTACCCAGCAGGCTTAGCACTCCAACACAGCATACATCATCACCACATGAATACTCTTCTTCTGCATCTCTGATATCCTTTTGGAATTGTACTCTGTTCTGTATGCAGTAGGTAGGATAGAATACCTGTATGTCTCTAGTAATGAATTGTACTCTGTTCTGTATGCAGTAGGTAGGGTAGAATACCTGTATTTCTCTAGTAATGAATTGTACTCTGTTCTGAATGCAGTAGGTAGGATAGAATACCTGTATGTCTCTAGTAATGAACTTGGATAGTGCACCAGAACACAACAATATGGTTTAAATGTTGACTGCTGTATTAGGTCTTTGTCAGTCAATAACCTGTTTCTCCTACAGTGTGGATCATGGTGGAGAGTTCAGGGTGAAACCAGGGCTGAGGAAATGTAAGTCTCTTCAATCCTAATTAACTACATATTCAGAACTACAGTAACATAGTAACTAATCAATACTTGTTCTGTACCTACAAAAACTACATTTTATATGAAGATGTGGTTTGATTAAACTCTCCTTTTGTCTACAGATGCCTGTCATCTCACCCTGGACCCAAATACAGCAAACCCAAACCTGATACTGTCTGAGAGGAACAGGAAGGTGACACAGGTGGAGGAGAAGCAGCATTATGAAGACCATCCAGACAGATTTGACCATCATTACCAAGTTCTCTGCAGAGAAGGCTTATCTGGATCTCGTTATTACTGGGAGGTGGAGAAGGATGGTGACGGGGCTTACATTGGTGTGGTGTACAAAGGAATGCAGAGGATGGGAAAGGAGAAGGACAGTTGGATTGGATACAGTAGGAAGTCCTGGTGTTTATTATGCTATGACAGTGGATATGACTTGTACCAGTTTTACCATGCTGGAGTCAGCAGATCCATCCCTGGTCCTGTTTCTAACAGAGTTGGAGTGTATCTGGACTGGCCAGCTGGTACTTTGTCCTTCTATAGTGTGTCCTCCTCTGGTACACTGACACACCTTTACACAGAACACACCACATTCACTGAACCCCTCTATCCTGGGTTTAGGTTTGTGGTTTCCTCCTCCTCAGTGACCCTGTGTCAGATAGATGACCAACACATTCAAAGGTGAGTCATAGCAATGTTTTATCATGTGTTTTCCTCTGGAATCATTCCTACAATTAGATTAGTATTGGTGTGTTTTAATGTGTTCTGTTGGACCTACAGACAGTTAGATTAGTAGTAGTGGTGTGTTTTAATGTGTTCTGTTGGACCTACAGACAGTTAGATTAGTGGTGGTGGTGTGTTTTAATGTGTTCTGTTGGACCTACAGACAGTTAGATTAGTAGTAGTGGTGTGTTTTAATGTGTTCTGTTGGACCTACAGACAGTTAGATTAGTAGTGGTGGTGTGTTTTAATGTGTTCTGTTGGACCTACAGACAGTTAGATTAGTAGTAGTGGTGTGTTTTAATGTGTTCTGTTGGACCTACAGACAGTTAGATTAGTAGTAGTGGTGTGTTTTAATGTGTTCTGTTGGACCTACAGACAGTTAGATTAGTAGTAGTGGTGTGTTTTAATGTGTTCTGTTGGACCTACAGACAGTTAGATTAGTAGTAGTGGTGTGTTTTAATGTGTTCTGTTGGACCTACAGACAGTTAGATTAGTAGTAGTGGTGTGTTTTAATGTGTTCTGTTGGACCTACAGACAGTTAGATTAGTAGTAGTGGTGTTTTTAATGTGTTCTGTTGGACCTACAGACAGTTAGATTAGTAGTAGTGGTGTGTTTTAATGTGTTCTGTTGGACCTACAGACAGTTAGATTAGTAGTAGTGGTGTGTTTTAATGTGTTCTGTTGGACCTACATACAGTTCGATTAGTGGTGGTGGTGTGTTTTTAATGTGTTCTGTTGGACCTACAGACAGTTAGATTAGTAGTAGTGGTGTGTTTTTAATGTGTTCTGTTGGACCTACAGACAGTTAGATTAGTAGTGGTGTGTTTTAATGTGTTCTGTTGGACCTACAGACAGTTAGATTAGTAGTAGTGGTGTGTTTTAATGTGTTCTGTTGGACCTACAGACAGTTAGATTAGTAGTAGTGGTGTGTTTTAATGTGTTCTGTTGGACCTACAGACAGTTAGATTAGTAGTGGTGGTGTGTTTTAATGTGTTCTGTTGGACCTACAGACAGTTAGATTAGTAGTAGTGGTGTGTTTCAATGTGTTCTGTTGGACCTACAGACAGTTAGATTAGTAGTAGTGGTGTGTTTTAATGTGTTCTGTTGGACCTACAGACAGTTAGATTAGTGGTGGTGGTGTGTTTTTAATGTGTTCTGTTGGATGTACAGATGTTTCCTCTCCTATGTCTCACTGTAGTGTCAGTTTCACTCTAACCACAAGAGGGCATCAGAACCTGTTAAAATTATACCTGGTGACTTCACGTCTCTAGGGGCTTTCATCAAGATAAGCAATGTCACCTGTAATGTCACCATCAGTATTGACTTCATGGAAGTTGACATAGTGTTATGTCACATTTGGCAATGCACCCTACATAGGGAGTGGTTCTGTCACCCTTTATACACCCTTTTGTATTGCTTATGAAGAATGTATGTATGCTATATAAAGCCTTTATAAGTTGTATTTAGTTTAATCACAGTCTATCCTTCTGCTTTCCCAACAGCAGAGACCATGGTGGAGAGTGTTGTATCAAGCCTGGACCTGAGAAATGTGAGCGTTAACTGATTTAATTGTTTTTCAATCAAAATACTTTTAAAGCGTTCATTATACTTGAGTCCCAGGCAAGGAACACAATCATGATCTATTTGGTCAAAACAAACTTAAAGGTAGAGTCAGCAATATGATGTAGATGCACAAAGTAAACAGCATAGTGGGTAAACTTCTACAACAACTAAGGGCGTTGGAGCGCGATGCTAAACTCCTCTGTTTTGGTCCCGTGGCTACCACGCTGTAAGAGTGAAGAGAACCCGTGCACATGGGCAGTTACTGTGTGAGAGAGAAGTCAGGCATCTTGCTCATCACAATATCTGCGGTGTTGCTCGTACAACATCATTTAGCTCACTCTACCTTTAAGCTCTCATCCTGGGATCTACCAGAAATCAGGCCCCCAACATCTCCAAAACATGGACCAGAACCATGTTGTTTCCTGCTTCCACAAACATTCATTAATATAACACTAATGAGACTGTTGCTCACTTATATAGATTTGTATTACAAGTCTATTTAATAATGATTAATTAGTTATTACATGAGATTGTCCATTAAATAACAACTATTTTTGACTTCAGGGATTCCTCAGAGCTGTAAGACTTGTGACCATGTTGAGGTTAGTCATAATGTCAATTCTCACTTTTACATACCTTCAGGAGTCAGGCACAGTCTGAAAGCCAGGTGTGTACTGACCAACCATTCATACTGGGATATAGACAGTCCTGTGTTCTGCTTTAGTAATATAAACACAGTCTGAAAGCCAGGTGTGTACTGACCAACCATTCATACTGGGATATAGACAGTCCTGTGTTCTGCTTTAGTAATATAAACACAGTCTGAAAGCCAGGTGTGTACTGACCAACCATTCATACTGGGATATAGACAGTCCTGTGTTCTGCTTGTAGGAATACAGGATTTTAACTTCTGTCATATTTTGTCATTAGACAGTTTAATTGGATCAATCACCAGCATTCCATGTAACATTGAATAAATACATTAGATAAATTACTTTGTTCATTTAATGGGCCAGTTTCCCCGGACAAAGATTAAGCCTAATCTTGGACCTTAAAAAACTTTCTATTGAAACTTCCATTGATCATGCTTTAAGTCCAGCACTAGACTCAATCTGTGTCCAGGAAACTGGCCCCATATGTATAACTGACATGCTTGTCCTTGTTCAGTACTCCACACACTGGCTTCAGATTGAACCGTTGACTTCCACTGTCCAGGAAGTGACAATGTTCAGGTAAAATAACTACTTTTAACATTTCATTCCACTTGCTAGTGTATTTCCCCGTTACCTTTGGGAATAGGCTTCTAATCCAACCTCTCCATTTGACGATTGACCCTCTCTACCAAATATTGTTGTTGCCCTCAGGCACAGGACACCCAAAGGGCGTTATGAGTGCACAGTGTCTGGGCTCCGCTGGGTGTGTGAGAGAGATGTCATTCTGAAGTATCACTTCAGGAACTGGGAACCCTACAGTCAACTTCTGAAAGACATGCAGTACGGACAAGGTGGTCCATTGCTGGACATCACTATGGAGTTAGGTGAACTGGAGGAAGTTCATCTGCCACACTTTGTCTGTTTAGGTAAAAGCATATTCACATAGTATTCAGAAAGACATTTCCATGTAACTGAGTTTCAATTCCTGAATGAATGAATGAATATTCTGGGAATTTGAGTTTACTGTGATCTGGTACCGCATATTCTTTGTGTTTTAGTTGTTTGAATAATACAATATTTGTCTTTCTGTCTCCTTTTTATTGTGTTGTTCAGGGACCAACCATTCCCTGAGGAATGAGATGAAGATTCTTCATGTAGAGGAACATGGAGTGTCTGTTGAGGAAGTGCATGAGGTCACCAGATTCCATGCTAAGATTCTCCATCCCAAGTTCTCAGCTATCGCTGTTATACTGAGCTATATATTTTTTTTGGAACGTAGCTGTCCACTGTGACGTGGTCCTCTATATGGCAGTAAAAAGGCAACAGTAATTTCACGGCTGTACATGCTCCTCAGAAACTCCAGTCAGAAAGAGGTGAGGCACCATCATTGAAGTGACACCAGTATGTTGAAACTTACTAAAGGAAAGCTGATAGTTTGTTGAAAATCTATAGATTACAAAGACAACATGCAGCTCTGTGAGAAATCTATTTCTGTTTCATTCATTTGAAGAGCCAGTAGACGGCACTCTTCTCTCTGTTCGAAGGAGAACCCAATGCCCCGGGGCAGTGAAGGGGACATTGCCCTGAGTAGTGTGCTGTCTTTCGCATGGGACGTTAAACATGTTTCCTGACTCTCTGTGAACACTAAAGATCCCATGGCACTTATCATAAGAGTAGGGGTGTTAACCCCGGTGTCCTGGCTAAATTCACTATCTGGCCCTCATACCATCACGGCCACCTAATCATCCCCAGCTTCCAATTGGCTCATTCATCCCCTTTCCCCTGTAACACTTCCCGAGGTCGTTGCTGTAAAATAGACTCTCTTCTCAGTCAATTACCTGGTAAAATAAGGGTAAAATAAATAAAAAATAGTGTACACATTTTTTTGATGTTGACAAAAAAGGATTGCTCAGTGAGCTGCATGTTGTGTGAATTATTAGACTACATTGTTCAGACTGACTACTACACTGCTCATTTTGTAGGCTGTTCGGGACCGGGAGAAACATCAGGTGTCCCAAGGATATTCAGAATTGGTGCTGTCAAGTCCAAACGGGTCCTTAAAGCTGAACAGTTGGTTTGCAGTCAAGAATCCCCATTCCTCCTCCATCAATCCAGAGGTGCAGTTTTAGCAGGCTGAGGACATGAATCTGTCATATTATATATTAATAACTGGAATATCATTCTATTTCTTTCTCTCTCTCTGTCTGTTGTCTCAATCGTTGCACCATATGACCTTCTACAGAAGATTCAGCTGTTACCTGCAGACACCACACCAAGCTGTTGTAAGATGGTTATGAGAAACACAGGGGTTGACATTGAGATGGAGTTAATCGGGGATGATGAGAGGACAGTATGGAGAGATATGGTACCAACAGGTAGGAGAATATGTCAATCATAACTCTGTTATTTTCTGACAGATGCTATTTAGTGATTATAACCTCTTTTTGTTTCTTTCAGATGAATACATCCCTGAAACCCATTCAACTAGTAAGTAAACATGAGAGGTACAAACCAATGGCTTGAGGGCCAGTCGACATGGTTTACTGTTGGACTAGTCCTGATTATAAAAGGCTGTCTTCAAGATCAATGACATCTCCTCCAGGACTTGATGTAGATTAGCCTGGTTCTGAATGACATCTCCTCCAGGACTTGATGTAGATTAGCCTGGTTCTGAATGACATCTCCTCCAGGACTTGATGTAGATTAGCCTGGTTCTGAATGACATCTCCTCCAGGACTTGATGTAGATTAGCCTGGTTCTGAATGACATCTCCTCCAGGACGTGATGTAGATTAGCCTGGTTCTGAATGACATCTCCTCCAGGACTTGATGTAGATTAGCCTGGTTCTGAATGACATCTCCTCCAGGACTTGATGTAGATTAGCCTGGTTCTGAATGCCCCAATGACATCTCCTCCAGGACTTGATGTAGATTAGCCTGGTTCTGAATGACATCTCCTCCAGGACGTGATGTAGATTAGCCTGGTTCTGAATGCCCCAATGACATCTCCTCCAGGACTTGATGTAGATTAGCCTGGTTCTGAATGACATCTCCTCCAGGACTTGATGTAGATTAGCCTGGTTCTGAATGCCCCAATGACATCTCCTCCAGGATTTGATGTAGATTAGCCTGGTTCTGAATGACATCTCCTCCAGGACGTGATGTAGATTAGCCTGGTTCTGAATGACATCTCCTCCAGGACTTGATGTAGATTAGCCTGGTTCTGAATGCCCCAATGACATCTCCTCCAGGACGTGATGTAGATTAGCCTGGTTCTGAATGACATCTCCTCCAGGACGTGATGTAGATTAGCCTGGTTCTGAATGACATCTCCTCCAGGACTTGATGTAGATTAGCCTGGTTCTGAATGACATCTCCTCCAGGACTTGATGTAGATTAGCCTGGTTCTGAATGCCCCAATGACATCTCCTCCAGGACTTGATGTAGATTAGCCTGGTTCTGAATGACATCTCCTCCAGGACGTGATGTAGATTAGCCTGGTTCTGAATGCCCCAATGACATCTCCTCCAGGACTTGATGTAGATTAGCCTGGTTCTGAATGACATCTCCTCCAGGACTTGATGTAGATTAGCCTGGTTCTGAATGCCCCAATGACATCTCCTCCAGGATTTGATGTAGATTAGCCTGGTTCTGAATGACATCTCCTCCAGGACGTGATGTAGATTAGCCTGGTTCTGAATGACATCTCCTCCAGGACTTGATGTAGATTAGCCTGGTTCTGAATGCCCCAATGACATCTCCTCCAGGACGTGATGTAGATTAGCCTGGTTCTGAATGACATCTCCTCCAGGACGTGATGTAGATTAGCCTGGTTCTGAATGACATCTCCTCCAGGACTTGATGTAGATTAGCCTGGTTCTGAATGCCCCAATGACATCTCCTCCAGGACTTGATGTAGATTAGCCTGGTTCTGAATGACATCTCCTCCAGGACTTGATGTAGATTAGCCTGGTTCTGAATGCCCCAATGACATCTCCTCCAGGATTTGATGTAGATTAGCCTGGTTCTGAATGACATCTCCTCCAGGACGTGATGTAGATTAGCCTGGTTCTGAATGACATCTCCTCCAGGACTTGATGTAGATTAGCCTGGTTCTGAATGCCCCAATGACATCTCCTCCAGGACGTGATGTAGATTAGCCTGGTTCTGAATGACATCTCCTCCAGGACGTGATGTAGATTAGCCTGGTTCTGAATGACATCTCCTCCAGGACTTGATGTAGATTAGCCTGGTTCTGAATGCCCCAATGACATCTCCTCCAGGACGTGAGGTAGATTAGCCTGGTTCTGAATGCCCCAGCCTGTTTTTCTACGTCTGTGAAAACCGACCCTAAATATGAATGAAACAGTAGTGGTGTGATGTGTTCATTGATGCAGGTTGTTATTGTTACAGAATGTGTTCTTAATGCAAAGATTAATAATACAATGAAGACTTTTACTGTAGGTCACTCTGAAAGAAGTCTGTTTCTAAATGTCTGAAATGTAAATGAACAAATGTAGTTATTTTGTAACCTGCCTCTCTCAGGTGCTGTGTTGGGGGCAGGGCGTCCGGCTGAGAGCAGTCTGACTGGTTCTACAGAGCAGCAGCTGCGTTCTGTACGGACAGAGTTTGTGAATCGCGTGTCAGGACCTGTCCTGGATGGTCTGCTGGACGGACTCCTGCAACACACAGTCATCAACCAGGAGGAAATGGAGTCAGTAAAGGTGATAGCTGCGAGGGCAGATAAGGCACGTTACATCATCGACATGGTGTTGAGAAAAGGAACTGAGTCATGTTCCAGGATGATCAACCTTCTTGGGGAGCTGGACCCCTGTCTTTGGTCACAGCTTCAGATCTACAGTTGTAGCCAACCCCTGGGTTGGGGAGACCAGGCAGAATAGACAGGCAGGGTGGTTCAACGTGGTCTTGTTGTCTGTTGCTTTAATTCAGGCTCCCAAAAATTTACAGAAAATGTCAATCAAACATGACCACTATAATAGCAATAAACTAACCAAAGGTCCAGCCACACAGCCTCTCTCCTTCTGCAGCCTCCTGGAGGTGTGGATCTTCTAGCAGGAGGGTCAGTTAGTCCTCCACTAGGTACCTAGCTGGACCCCTATCTAGCAGGAGGGTCAGTTAGTCCTCCACTAGGTACCTAGCTGGACCCCTATCTAGCAGGAGGGTCAGTTAGTCCTCCACTAGGTACCTAGCTGGACCCCTATCTAGCAGGAGGGTCAGTTAGTCCTCCACTAGGTACCTAGCTGGACCCCTATCTAGCAGGAGGGTCAGTTAGTCCTCCACTAGGTACCTAGCTGGACCCCTATCTAGCAGGAGGGTCAGTTAGTCCTCCACTAGGTACCTAGCTGGACCCCTATCTAGCAGGAGGGGCAGTTAGTCCTCCACTAGGTACCTAGCTGGACCCCTATCTAGCAGGAGGATCAGTTAGTCCTCCACTAGGTACCTAGCTGGACCCCTATCTAGCAGGAGGGTCAGTTAGTCCTCCACTAGGTACCTAGGTATGGACCCCTATCTAGCAGGAGGGTCAGTTAGTCCTCCACTAGGTACCTAGCTGGACCCCTATCTAGCAGGAGGATCAGTTAGTCCTCCACTAGGTACCTAGCTGGACCCCTATCTAGCAGGAGGGTCAGTTAGTCCTCCACTAGGTACCTAGCTGGACCCCTATCTAGCAGGAGGGGCAGTTAGTCCTCCACTAGGTACTTAGCTGGACCCCTATCTAGCAGGAGGGTCAGTTAGTCCTCCACTAGGTACCTAGCTGGACCCCTATCTAGCAGGAGGGTCAGTTAGTCCTCCACTAGGTACCTAGCTGGACCCCTATCTAGCAGGAGGGTCAGTTAGTCCTCCACTAGGTACCTAGCTGGACCCCTATCTAGCAGGAGGGTCAGTTAGTCCTCCACTAGGTACCTAGGTATGGACCCCCTATCTAGCAGGAGGGTCAGTTAGTCCTCCACTAGGTACCTAGCTGGACCCCTATCTAGCAGGAGGGTCAGTTAGTCCTCCACTAGGTACCTAGCTGGACCCCTATCTAGCAGGAGGGTCAGTTAGTCCTCCACTAGGTACCTAGCTGGACCCCTATCTAGCAGGAGGATCAGTTAGTCCTCCACTAGGTACCTAGCTGGACCCCTATCTAGCAGGAGGATCAGTTAGTCCTCCACTAGGTACCTAGCTGGACCCCTATCTAGCAGGAGGGTCAGTTAGTCCTCCACTAGGTACCTAGCTGGACCCCTATCTAGCAGGAGGGTCAGTTAGTCCTCCACTAGGTACCTAGCTGGACCCCTATCTAGCAGGAGGGTCAGTTAGTCCTCCACTAGGTACCTAGGTATGGACCCCTATCTAGCAGGAGGATCAGTTAGTCATCCACTAGGTACCTAGCTGGACCCCTATCTAGCAGGAGGATCAGTTAGTCCTCCACTAGGTACCTAGCTGGACCCCTATCTAGCAGGAGGGTCATTTAGTCCTCCACTAGGTACCTAGCTGGACCCCTATCTAGCAGGAGGGTCAGTTAGTCCTCCACTAGGTACCTAGCTGGACCCCTATCTAGCAGGAGGGTCAGTTAGTCCTCCACTAGGTACCTAGCTGGACCCCTATCTAGCAGGAGGGTCAGTTAGTCCTCCACTAGGTACCTAGCTGGACCCCTATCTAGCAGGAGGGTCAGTTAGTCCTCCACTAGGTACCTAGCTGGACCCCTATCTAGCAGGAGGGTCAGTTAGTCCTCCACTAGGTACCTAGCTGGACCCCTATCTAGCAGGAGGGTCAGTTAGTCCTCCACTAGGTACCTAGCTGGACCCCTATCTAGCAGGAGGGCCAGTTAGTCCTCCACTAGGTACCTAGCTGGACCCCTATCTAGCAGGAGGGTCAGTTAGTCCTCCACTAGGTACCTAGCTGGACCCCTTTCTAGCAGGAGGGTCAGTTAGTCCTCCACTAGGTACCTAGGTATGGACCCCTATCTAGCAGAACATGTTGATACAACTCTGTCTCTCTCTCACACCAACACACCTACCTACCTGATGTCTGTGTATTTTAAACTTTTGATTTTAAATGTCATTGTATACGCATTGTAAGAATATATTGTATACGCATTGTAAACATGTATTGTATACGCATTGTAAACATGTATTGTATACGTATTGTAAACATGTATTGTATACGCATTGTAAACATGTATTGTATACGCATTGTAAACATGTATTGTATACGCATTGTAAACATGTATTGTATACGCATTGTAAACATGTATTGTGATGTTATTGGAATTGACTTACTGTATTTGCATACTCCCTGTGAATGTGTCCGGGAAAATGGCTCTGAGAATTTGGCATTCAACTTAAAACCACAGAAATGTATTTTATGAATATATTGTACAGTGTTGGCCTGATAGAGGTTAATGAGAGGGGCTGGATATCAACACAACCACCTCAGTCTATCAGCAGTTTTCTCAGTGAGAGCACATTGACCATTAACAGACATAAGGAGCTGTGCAACCTCTCACCCATTTACCAATGACTTGAGAGTGGCTGAAGGACATATAAGGAGCTGTTCAACCTATCACCCCTTTACCAATGACTTGAGAGTGGCTGAAGGACATATAAGGAGCTGTTCAACCTCTCTCCCCTTTACCAATGACTTGAGAGTGGCTGAAGGACATATAAGGAGCTGTTCAACCTCTCATCCCTTTACCAATGACTTGAGAGTGACTGAAGGACATATAAGGAGCTGTTCAACCTCTCTCCCCTTTACCAATGACTTGAGAGTGGCTGAAGGACATATAAGGAGCTGTTCAACCTCTCTCCCCTTTACCAATGACTTGAGAGTGACTGAAGGACATATAAGGAGCTGTTCAACCTCTCTCCCCTTTACCAATGACTTGAGAGTGGCTGAAGGACATATAAGGAGCTGTTCAACCTCTCTCCCCTTTACCAATGACTTGAGTGGCTGAAGGACATATAAGGAGCTGTTCAACCTCTCACCCCTTTACCAATGACTTGAGAGTGGCTGAAGGACATATAAGGAGCTGTTCAACCTCTCTCCCCTTTACCAATGACTTGAGTGGCTGAAGGACATATAAGGAGCTGTTCAACCTCTCATCCCTTTACCAATGACTTGAGAGTGGCTGAAGGACATATAAGGAGCTGTTCAACCTCTCTCCCCTTTACCAATGACTTGAGAGTGGCTGAAGGACATATAAGAAGCTGTTCAACCTCTCACCCCTTTACCAATGACTTGAGAGTGGCTGAAGGACATTTAAGGAGCTGTTCAACCTCTCACCCCTTTACCAATGACTTGAGAGTGGCTGAAGGACATATAAGGAGCTCTTCAACCTCTCACCCCTTTACCAATGACTTGAGAGTGGCTGAAGGACATATAAGGAGCTGTTCAACCTCTCACCCCCTTTACCAATGACTTGAGAGTGGCTGAAGGACATATAAGGAGCTGTTCAACCTCTCACCCCTTTACCAATGACTTGAGAGTGGCTGAAGGACATATAAGGAGCTGTTCAACCTCTCTCCCCTTTACCAATGACTTGAGAGGCTGAAGGACATAAGGAGCTGTTCAACCTCTCACCCCTTTACCAATGACTTGAGAGTGGCTGAAGGACATATAAGGAGCTGTTCAACCTCTCTCCCCTTTACCAATGACTTGAGAGTGGCTGAAGGACCAATCAGCCCCCATCTATACCCAATGTTTTACTAAATGTTTTATAACGTTGTATTTTTCTATGTGTATCTACCTGCCCAGGGACTACAGCTAAATCTGGCACATTTACAGAAATGTTGATTGATGTGCAGTATCCCTGTCAAATACATGTTGTACATGTCAATTAAAAGGAATGTATTGTGACTTAGAATGTTGTTTAACAATATGGAAAAAAGCAATAAAGTCAACCGCCTTTATAGCACAAATAATATTATAGCACTGACATTTGTTAACAGCATTGAAAGTAATGATTACTAGACAGTTGTCATGGTAAAAGCAGTAATACAAAATAACATTATTTATGATTCTACTATTAATAATAATAATAATCAATTTTAGAAAACACTTTAAAATCCCATCGTTAATTAGATTAGATGAGTTTATTAGTCACATGGAGAGGGACGCAAAATCTTGTGCTCTGGGCTCCAACAGCGCAGGTGGGGGCAGGGTAAGAGTCTGTTGGGTGGTGGTGGGGGCAGGGTAAGAGTCTGTTGGGTGGTGGGGGCAGGGTAGGAGTCTGTTGGGTGGTGGTGGGGGCAGGGTAAGAGTCTGTTGGGTGGTGGGGGCAGGGTAAGAGTCTGTTGGGTGGTGGTGGGGGCAGGGTAAGAGTCTGTTGGGTGGAGGTGGGGGCAGGGTAAGAGTCTGTTGGGTGGTGGTGGGGGCAGGGTAAGAGTCTGTTGAGTGGTGGGGGCAGGGTAAGAGTCTGTTGGGTGGTGGGGGCAGGGTAAGAGTCTGTTGGGTGGTGGGGGCAGGGTAAGAGTCTGTTGGGTGGTGGTGGGGGCAGGGTAAGAGTCTGTTGGGTGGTGGGGGCAGGGTAAGAGTCTGTTGGGTGGTGGGGGCAGGGTAAGAGTCTGTTGGGTGGTGGGGGCAGGGTAAGAGTCTGTTGGGTGGTGAGGGCAGGGTAAGAGTCTGTTGGGTGGTGGGGGCAGGGTAAGAGTCTGTTGGGTGGTGGGGGCAGGGTAAGAGTCTGTTGGGTAGTGGGGGCAGGGTAAGAGTCTGTTGGCTGGTGGGGGCAGGGTAAGAGTATGTTGGGTGGTGGTGGGGGCAGGGTAAGAGTCTGTTGGGTGGTGGGGGCAGGGTAAGAGTCTATTGGGTGGTGGTGGGGGCAGGGTAAGAGTCTGTTGGGTGGTGGGGGCAGGGTAAGAGTCTGTTGGGTGGTGGGGGCAGGGTAAGAGTCTGTTGGGTGGGGGGGCAGGGTAAGAGTATGTTGGGTGGTGGTGGGGGGCAGGGTAAGAGTCTGTTGGGTGGTGGGGGCAGGGTAAGAGTCTATTGGGTGGTGGTGGGGGGCAGGGTAAGAGTCTGTTGGGTGGTGGGGGCAGGGTAAGAGTCTGTTGGGTGGTGGGGGCAGGGTAAGAGTCTGTTGGGTGGGGGGGCAGGGTAAGAGTCTGTTGGGTGGTGGTGGGGGCAGGGTAAGAGTCTGTTGGGTGGTGGGGGCAGGGTAAGAGTCTATTGGGTGGTGGTGGGGGGCAGGGTAAGAGTCTGTTGGGTGGTGGGGGCAGGGTAAGAGTCTGTTGGGTGGTGGGGGGCAGGGTAAGAGTCTGTTGGGTGGTGAGGGCAGGGTAAGAGTCTGTTGGGTGGTGGGGGGCAGGGTAAGCGTCTGTTGGGTGGTGGGGGCAGGGTAAGAGTCTGTTGGGTGGTGGGGGGCAGGGTAAGAGTCTGTTTGGTGGTGGGGGGCAGGGTAAGAGTCTGTTGGGTGGTGGGGGCAGTGTAAGAGTCTGTTTGGTGGTGGGGGGCAGGGTAAGAGTCTGTTGGGTGGTGGTGGGGGCAGGGTAAGAGTCTGTTGGGTGGTGGTGGGGGCAGGGTAAGAGTCTGTTGGATGGTGGGGTCAGGGTAAGAGTCTGTTGGGTGGTGGGGGGGCAGGGTAAGAGTCTGTTGGGTGGTGGGGGCAGGGTAAGAGTCCGTTGGGTGGTGGTGGGGGCAGGGTAAGAGTCTGTTGGGTGGTGGGGGCAGGGTAAGAGTCTGTTGGGTGGTGGTGGGGGCAGGGTAAGAGTCTGTTGGGTGGTGGTGGGGGCAGGGTAAGAGTCTGTTGGGTGGTGGGGGGGGCAGGGTAAGAGTCTGTTGGGTGGTGGGGGGCAGGGTAAGAGTCTGTTGGGTGGTGGGGGCAGGGTAAGAGTCTGTTGGGTGGTGGGGGCAGGGTAAGAGTCTGTTGGGTGGTGGGGGCAGGGTAAGAGTCTGTTTGGTGGTGGGGGCAGGGTAAGAGTCTGTTGGGTGGTGGGGGCAGGGTAAGAGTCTGTTGGGTGGTGGTGGGGGGCAGGGTAAGAGTCTGTTGGGTGGTGGTGGGGGCAGGGTAAGAGTCTGTTGGGTGGTGGGGGCAGGGTAAGAGTCCGTTGGGTGGTGGTGGGGGCAGGGTAAGAGTCTGTTGGGTGGTGGTGGGGGCAGGGTAAGAGTCTGTTGGGTGGTGGTGGGGGCAGGGTAAGAGTCTGTTGGGTGGTGGTGGGGGCAGGGTAAGAGTCTGTTGGGTGGTGATGGGGGCAGGGTAAGAGTCTGTTGGGTGGTGGTGGGGGCAGGGTAAGAGTCTGTTGGGTGGTGGTGGGGGCAGGGTAAGAGTCTGTTGGTTGGTGGGGGGGGCAGGGTAAGAGTCTGTTGGGTGGTGGGGGCAGGGTAAGAGTCCGTTGGGGAATGCCCACAGGGGGAGCAGCAGGGGGGTGATATGTGAATGAAACAGTAATAAAGCAGAATAATATGTAGATATTTACTCTGTAACAATGAGACATCTCCATTGGGGGGTGTGGCTAGGGTAAATGAGGAAGTGATCCATGGTGCCATCAGTAACAACAAACAAGGTATGGTTTTATTTACTTTACATTTTTCTCCCCTCTTATCATAGTTTTGTTTTTGTCCTGTTGTGTTCTAAAATACAATTCTGGTACAAACCTCCCAAAAATACTAATGTGTTGTTTGTTAAACTCTTATTTTCTAGTTTATTTTATGCACTTTGAGATTATTCTTGTTTTCAAAAGAATGATGATTATTACTATTCATTACATCATACATAGGCGCTAATCTGTACATAAACCATGCAAGGGATCATTTCCACGCAAAGTGTGAGATTTATCAATATAAATGTTAGTTTGAGAGTGTTCAGCCCCATGACCACGATCAGTGCCAAGTGGTGGAATAAGGGAACTGCTTGTCAAGCGTAGAATGGGGAAAGGGAGATACATAGTAGGTTGTACAACTGAATGAATGAATTCAACTGAAATGTGTCTTCCGTATTTAACCCCTCTGAATCAGAGAGTTGCGTCGACCGGGGAACAGTGGGTTAACTGTTCAGGGGCAGAACGACAGATTTTTACCTGGTCAGTTTGGGGATTCGATCCAACAACCTTTCGGTTACTGGCCCAACGCTCCTACCCGCCAGGCGACCTGCCGCCCCAAAATATACTGTATGTTGAAAATGTGTGAAATTGTGAGAGTAATAATGACATTTTTTTATGTAATTATATTGACATTGTGAATTCATGCAACATGTCTTGACAGGCTATATATTTTGACCACATCAGTGCATTTGTAACGATAATAATCCATATATAAGTACAGTCATTTGTTAAATTAGAGGTACGTGTGAAAGTGAAACTATTGTGTAAATCCTATAAAAGACTGAGATAATGGAAATCCAATGAGAGATGGCTGATCTGCTCTGTTGGAAGATCTGGCACCGCTGCATTTCACAGAGAGCACGTTTTTAGAGACAGGTGGGACTTTTTAGCAGAAAGTACAGATTGGCTTCCCAAAACCAATCTTATAGGATCATTGCGAGGATTTAAGACCTACTTTAGAAAGGCAAACCCATGCCATTCGGGGGCACGTCAAAGTGTTATCCATCCTCAGGTTTTTGGCAACAGGGCACTTTTCAGCCGGAGCTTGTTGATCGGCCAGCGGCATCTCACATCCCTCGATGAGTCAATGTTTTGGATGCAATCATCAGCAAAAGGTACTGTAACATACAATTCCCACCATCGCGCAACAGGTTAAGAGGGGTTTCTTTGCCATCAATGGGTTCCCAAATACGAACGGAGAAATAGACGGCCCCCACATCGCCATAAAAGCACCATCCCAAAACGAGTTCAACTAGGCTATGTGAACAGAGAAGGCTTCTACTCTTAATGAGCAGGTGATAGGTGATGTTATGTGCAAAAGACGCTACTGAATGTGGTGGCCAGGTGGAAAGCACGACTTGTTCATTCTCCAGAACAGCAATGTTGCCGATCCGCCTACAGGGGGAGCTGTTGAGGATGGATGGCGTATTGGTGAGTATTGCCTACTGCTAGTGTCAGATATTGAATTCAACCAAAAGGTTTTATTTGTCTCACTCAGTTGTGGTTTGATGAGTAACAATGAGCGTTACAACTCCACGTGAAATACGCCCATCATTCACCCTTCATGGTGACAATAACGACCTTATTTGCTGTATAGTTGGGAAGTATTGGAATTAGGCCCAGACAGTATATCTAAAGGAAATATCCATGGCGAACTTCAAATGTCTTTGGAGGTGTTGGCAGAATGTTTTATTTTACAGTGACATTTGCTGTCGGTCTATCTGACCGTTTCTGAAAGACAAAAACAACTGCAAATTGTTGTGGACCTGTAAACAGATCGTTTGAATGCAGTAATGTTTTGCATTCACTTTTTCCCGAAACTAAATATGCTTCACTGCCCACAAATTCGGAAACATTGTCTACTCGAAAAAATAAACCAGAGTTTATTGGTAGCCTACACACTTCAATACAAAAGATCATCTGTCTGTTCACCTGTTCCATTCTGCTGTATGTTATAAACCGCGCCGCGCACCCTGTCATCTGCATAGAGCAAACACTTTAAATAATAGCCTCTCTGATAGGCCCAATTAAATGAGAAATGCGCATGGTCATTTGTTGTATGGCTACATCGGGAATATGAACTCATCATGGCCAGAAAAGGTGAGGAATTTATTATGCAATGATTATGATAATGTATTATGTTTGTAAATGAAATATTTTCTACGCAAGAAATGTCACATTACATCATTCAGACGTCGCCTACAAACGTCAATGGAAAAGGTGAATCGTCTGTTCTAACGTTAAACTGCGCTTCGGATCGGATCGCATAGAGCAAAATAGGCTGCTGGAAATACTGTAGCTGATCTATTTACTACTGTGAAGTGGGTCCTATTAAATGAGAGATGGGACGAATGGTAGCCAATCCGAACTTGTTGTAGGCCTATAGGATATTTCGCGAGTATAGGCTTTGTTCTGCAATATTATATGCCTATTTCTAATTATTTTAGAATGTAAAGATAAATTGATTTTCACTAGCAGCAAATGATTGCATCTTGTTATTATATTTAGCTAGGGCTACCGGTTATTTTGTTCTGAATAAGAGTCTCGTCATATATTCCCCATCTGCTCAAAGCTACTAGGCTACTTTTGCCTTCTTAATATGCAAGACTTCAACCACTAGAAACTGTGCGCACGCATGGTCTAAAGTTTGCAGCAAATTCTCAGGTCAAGTTCAGTTTTTATAAATGACAACATTTGCGTGAAAAGTGCCACATGCATGTTTTGTGGCATATTTTGTGTGTAGGCAACGTTTATAAATGAGACCCCTGGTATTATAGAGCAAAATACTTGAAATAGCTGATCTATTTACTGCTGTGAAGTGGGTCCAATTAAACGAGAGATGGTTGGAACAGTAACCTTGTTGTAGGTCTATATGCTACCACGTGAGTATGAAACCATCACAGAAAAGGTGAGGAATTTATTATGCAATGATCATGGAAACGAAATAAATAATAGCCTAGGAAATAGATGTCTATTTGTAATTATTTTAAAATGCAAAGAAACGAAATATATTTTATCTCTAACGGAAAATGATTGCATCTTGTTATCAACCTTTTTATTGTTATGAATAAGCTTGTCCATCATATTCTCCATTTACACTAAATACTAATCGACTTGCCTGTGTGTGATGATTTTGGATACAGGCTGTGTTGGTATTTACATACGTGTGTGTTTTGGACGTGTGTTTGCCAGACCTTACCGAAATAGTATTTGTTTTCTTTCTGGACGCCAGCAGGTATTGAACTAACCTCTTTTCGTTCTCCTCCTCCTCCTGCTCAGACTCCTCCTCCTCCTGCTCAGACTCTTCCTCTTCCTCAGACTCCTCCTCCTCCTCCTCTTCCTCCTCCTCCTCCTCCTCCTGCTCCTCCTCCTCCTCAGACAGGGTTCCAGATGTTGTAGTAACAACCTCCCCCTGACTCTGGAAGACCACATGCTAAGCTGGAGTTAGTAGAACATGTTGTCCCAAATGGAACCCTATTCCCTTTATAAGGCACTACTTTAGACCTGTCTCTGTGTGCGTCTGTCTGTCTGTCTGTCTGTCTGTGTGTCTGTCTGTCTGTCTGTCTGTCTTCACAGTGTTCGTTGTCTCTTCCACCACCATCTTCCTGTCTACCTGTCCAGACTGTTATCTGACCCAGGCTACAACCACCATCCATGGACACACCTACACCTCTCTGGAAATCTCCAGTAACAACCGAATTGAATCATATTGAATGGATTGGAATTGAATTGATTGGACTCTGTTGAATTGAATTGAATGGATTGGATTCAGTTTAATTGAATTGGATTGAACTGAATAAAATAAAGAAATGAGTCATGTAATTCACTAAATGAAGTCATATGTATTCACTATAATGACTTAATGTTCCAGGTAAGTGAAGGGAGCTCACCACTGCTGAACTGGGTGACTTTAAGAGACAGGTTGACTATCTCAACATGCCACCTGCCATGTTCATCAACCCCAAGACAGGTTGGTTGACATCTTAACCCAGTCTCTGCAGTGCAACTGACAAGTGCTGTGGCTCAAAACGGACACAGAATGGTTCTGCCTCAGAATGGCCCCTGTGTGTGAGAATTCATCATTGAAAAATATATTAAGAAAGGTTGGTAAACCAATACATAGTCAGGGTTGGGGTCAATTCCATTAAAATGTCAGTCAATTCAGGAAGCAGACTGAAATTCTAATTCCAATTCTCCTCAATGCTTTTCAATTAAGACAATTTGGATTTGGAATTTGGTTAACTTTCTGACTGGACTGGAATTAAAATGAAATTGACCCAAACTATGTACATAGTCGCTATGAAAATATATTTTTAGTAAAAGTTAAATATTGTGTTTATTATCCTGTAGTGTTTTAATATATATGTGTGTGTGTGTGTGTGTGTGTGTGTGTGTGTCCTGTTGGCCTTCATGGAGATAGATTCAGTCCAAATGATGATGAGAATCCCAGATTAGCTCATTGAGAAGTCAATCTACCTGGGTGTCTTGGATGTTGGAAATGTTAAAAGGTTCAGTGGGGAAACTAGTAGACTGGATTACTGGAAAGTTTTATGAGACATTTGCCTGGTTGCAAAAATGCTGATAGTTTGTCTAATTTCAGTTTGTGTGACAAAACATGGTACCATCTTAACAGCTGAGAAATAACCGTTTGAAGCTGGTGTACAAAACAGAAAGTAAAAAGATGCCAAAACGAAACTTAATGAGGTAATCGGCAGTTGCTAAATCCATTTTTTGACTTATAAATTAATGATACAGTATGTACCCATTGATTCTTGAAGAATCTAACTTATAAATGCCTCATGAGCTCAGTTCAACTGTCATACCCCATCAGAACCCAGAATCTAACTTATAAATGCCTCATGAGCTCAGTTCAACTGTCATACCCCATCAGAACCCAGAATCTAACTTATAAATGCCTCGTGTGCTCAGTTCAACTGTCATACCCCATCAGAACCCAGAATCTAACTTATAAATGCCTCATGAGCTCAGTTCAACTGTCATACCCCATCAGAACCCAGAATCTAACTTATAAATGCCTCATGAGCTCAGTTCAACTGTCATACCCCATCAGAACCCAGAATCTAACTTATAAATGCCTCGTGTGCTCAGTTCAACTGTCATACCCCATCAGAACCCAGAATCTAACTTATAAATGCCTCATGAGCTCAGTTCAACTGTCATACCCCATCAGAACCCAGAATCTAACTTATAAATGCCTCATGAGCTCAGTTCAACTGTCATACCCCATCAGAACCCAGAATCTAACTTATAAATGCCTCATGAGCTCAGTTCAACTGTCATACCCCATCAGAACCCAGAATCTAACTTATAAATGCCTCATGAGCTCAGTTCAACTGTCATACCCCATCAGAACCCAGAATCTAACTTACAGTGGGGAAAAAAAGTATTTAGTCAGCCACCAATTGTGCAAGTTCTCCCACTTAAAAAGATGAGAGAGGCCTGTAATTTTCATCATAGGTACACGTCAACTATGACAGACAAAATGAGGAAAAAAAATCCAGAAAATCACATTGTAGGATTTTTAATGAATTTATTGGCATATGATGGTGGAAAATAAGTATTTGGCCAATAACAAAAGTTTCTCAATACTTTGTTATATACCCTTTGTTGGCAATGACACAGGTCAAACGTTTTCTGTAAGTATTCACAAGGTTTTCACACACTGTTGCTGGTATTTTGGCCCATTCCTCCATGCAGATCTCCTCTAGAGCAGTGATGTTTTGGGGCTGTCGCTGGGCAACACAGACTTTCAACTCCCTCCAAAGATTTTCTATGGGGTTGAGATCTGGAGACTGGCTAGGCCACTCCAGGACCTTGAAATGCTTCTTACGAAGCCACTCCTTCGTTGCCCGGGCGGTGTGTTTGGGATCATTGTCATGCTGAAAGACCCAGCCACGTTTCATCTTCAATGCCCTTGCTGATGGAAGGAGGGTTTCACTCAAAATCTCACGATACATGGCCCCATTCATTCTTTCCTTTACACGGATCAGTCGTCCTGGTCCCTTTGCAGAAAAACAGCCCCAAAGCATGATGTTTCCAACCCCATGCTTCACAGTAGGTATGGTGTTCTTTGGATGCAACTCAGCATTCTTTGTCCTCCAAACATGACGAGTTGAGTTTTTACCAAAAAGTTCTATTTTGGTTTCATCTGACCATATGACATTCTCCCAATCCTCTTCTGGATCATCCAAATGCACTTCAGACGGGCCTGGACATGTACTGGCTTAAGCAGGGGGACACGTCTCGCACTGCAGGATTTGAGTCCCTGGCGGCGTAGTGTGTTACTGATGGTTGGCTTTGTTACTTTGGTCCCAGCTCTCTGCAGGTCATTCACTAGGTCCCCCCCGTGTGGTTCTGGGATTTTTGCTCACCGTTCTTGTGATCATTTTGACCCCACGGGGTGAGATCTTGCGTGGAGCCCCAGATCGAGGGAGATTATCAGTGGTCTTGTATGTCTTCCATTTCCTAATAATTGCTCCCACAGTTGATTTCTTCAAACCAAGCTGCTTACCTATTGCAGATTCATTCTTCCCAGCCTGGTGCAGGTCTACAATTTTGTTTTTGGTGTCCTTTGACAGCTCTTTGGTCTTGGCCATTGTGAAGTTTGGAGTGTGACTGTTTGAGGTTGTGGACAGGTGTCTTTTATACTGATAACAAGTTCAAACAGGTGCCATTAATACAGGTAACGAGTGGAGGACAGAGGAGCCTCTTAAAGAAGAAGTTACAGGTCTGTGAGAGCCAGAAATCTTGCTTGTTTGTAGGTGACCAAATACTTATTTTCCACCATAATTTGCAAATAAATTCATTAAAAATCCTGCAATGGGATTTTCTGGAATTTTTTTTCTCAATTTGTCTGTCATAGTTGACGTGTACCTATGATGAAAATTACAGGCCTCTCTCATCTTTTTAAGTGGGAGAACTTGCACAATTGGTGGCTGACTAAATACTTTTTTTCCCCACTGTATAAATGCCTCATGAGCTCAGTTCAACTGTCATACCCCATCAGAACCCAGAATCTAATTTATAAATGCCTCATGAGCTCAGTTCAACTGTCATACCCCATCAGAACCCAGAATCTAACTTATAAATGCCTCATGAGCTCAGTTCAACTGTCATACCCCATCAGAACCCAGAATCTAATTTATAAATGCCTCATGAGCTCAGTTCAACTGTCATACCCCATCAGAACCCAGAATCTAATTTATAAATGCCTCATGAGCTCAGTTCAACTGTCATACCCCATCAGAACCCAGAATCTAACTTATAAATGCCTCATGAGCTCAGTTCAACTGTCATACCCCATCAGAACCCAGAATCTAACTTATAAATGCCTCATGAGCTCAGTTCAACTGTCATACCCCATCAGAACCCAGAATCTAACTTATAAATGCCTCATGAGCTCAGTTCAACTGTCATACCCCATCAGAACCCAGAATCTAAGCTTGTTTTACTTTGTTTGTAAACAAAGTACATGTAAACAAACACTGTATAGCCTCAACATGGTTAAAACTATAATGTTGATATCATGGATGGTCAGTCCATGCATCCGTAGCTCTGTCTATGAATTTAAGAGGGGTTACATTTTTCCAGCCCCCATCCCTCAGATTTTAACAGAAACAGTGGCGGATATAACGTGTTCTTATTGTTTCAACTGCTGATTGGCACTTTAAGGCTGGGAAGCATAGAAGTAGCACACATAGACCAGATCTACCGTTTATCAGACCTGCTTTCAACCAGAAGACAGATCTATAACTGACGTGAATTTGATCTGGTCGCCCACAAAGCTACATATTGCGCCTTTTAATTAGCATGGTCATGTGATGAGGATAACAGACTGTCTCATTGAGAAGGCGGATCACCTGCGTTTTACACAGGCAGCCCAATTCTGATATTTTTCCTGTTAATTGGCAAAATAAGCTGATCTGATTGGTCAAAAGCCAATGAGTGAAAGAAAAGAACCCATAATTGGTCAGCCTGTGTAAACACAGCCATAGGGACCTGTAAAGTCCACACTGAAGTTGTCCAACTGATGTAGGACTACAACGTGTCAGTTAGTTCATTAACAAATAATGACTTCATTTGAATGAGGTTATTCTGGCTCAGCCTTTTTCAAAGCTCTCCTCCAGGGCCCCCAGGAGGTGCATGTTTTAGTTTTTGGTCCTAGAACTAACACCTTAGATTCAACTAATTAACTTTATCATCAAGCCCTTGATTGTTTTTGTATCGGGTGTGTTAGTTCTAGGGCGATTTTATTTTGTATCTACCTGCCCAGGGACTACAGTTGAAAACTAGCTAGCTGGCTAAATCTGACACCTTTACTGAAATGTTGATTGATGTGCAGCATCCCTGTCAAATACATTTCATAGATTAAATTAAAAGGAATGGAATGTATCTATGTGTCTGTCTATCTGTGTATGTGAATTTGTAAAACATGAGGGAAAAAAAAAGTGACCCTCCCCTATACCCCAAATTACCCTCACTCCTAGGACAGACCAGAGCCTTTAGATATGGCGTTTTAGAAACTGTTCGTTGTTTTGTAAACATTACATGGCAATGTAGGCAGAAGGTTGTGGATTCGCAGACCACCACGGACAATGGTAGGGGTGAAGAAAAGATAGCTTTTATAAAAAGGCATTTCATGCAATTCTTTGTCATTTTACATGACTGGAGACAAGCAGGAATCTATTTTAATACCACAACAGAGCATGACAACGAATGAGCGCACGCTGCAGCACCGGAGACGTTTTGATTTCTATACAGGCTGTTCACCGGAGACGTTTTGATTTCTATACAGGCTGTTCACCGGAGACGTTTTGATTTCTATACAGGCTGTTCACCGGAGACGCTTTTGATTTCTATACAGGCTGTTCACCGGAGACGTTTTGATTTCTATACAGGCTGTTCACCGGAGACGTTTTGATTTCTATACAGGCTGTTCACCGGAGACGTTTTGATTTCTATACAGGCTGTTCACCGGAGACGTTTTGATTTCTATTCAGGCTGTTCACCGGAGACGTTTTGATTTCTATACAGGCTGTTCACCGGAGACGTTTTGATTTCTATACAGGCTGTTCACCGGAGACGTTTTGATTTCTATACAGGCTGTTCACCGGAGACGTTTTGATTTCTATACAGGCTGTTCACCGGAGACGTTTTGATTTCTATACAGGCTGTTCACCGGAGACGTTTTGATTTCTATTCAGGCTGTTCACCGGAGACGTTTTGATTTCTATACAGGCTGTTCACCGGAGACGTTTTGATTTCTATTCAGGCTGTTGTTAAGAAAGAGGATAGTCTAAGTTTTGGAACAGTGCTAAAGTTGTATTCCAACTGTAAAAAATTAAGTGCAATAGAACCAGTTACAACTGAACTATTTGATCATCAATGAATTTGCAAAGTCAATATTTTGTTTCCTTTGTCTTCCCGGCTGGGGCGGCAGGTGGCTTAGTGGTTAAGAGCGTTGTACCAGTAACCGAGAGGTTGCTGGTTCTAATCCCCGAGCCGACTAGGTGAAAAATATGTCGCTGTGCCCTTGAGCAAGGCACTTAACCCTAATTGCTCCTGTAAGTCGCTCTGAATAAGAGCGTCTGCTAAATGACAAAAAATGTAAAAATATAGAAAGTTGTAGCACAGCCTCTGAATGTCATAGAGACAAACCAATGATATTCTATATGCAACACAAATCCCTCGTTGTTAGTAGCCTAAAGCGACATTAAAATGAAGGTTGTTTAAGTAAATGAAGCCTTCTTGAATTAGCCATTCAGCCCCCATGCACTGTCCATCTCCGCGGCTGCCGCTTCATGGGTAAGTTATGGAAATTACTGGTTTATGGTGTATTTCTTTATTTACCTAAATTTAATCAGGGGAGCCCAACTGAAACCAGTGTCTCATTTGTAATGGTATCTTGAGGACAAAAATTCCATCAACACAACAACAAAAGACAAAGAGAAACTACCAGACAGCTATAAATACATGACATCAGGTGATTACACACTTCAGTGGGACTCATTTAACAACAGAGTTTTAAACTGCCCTATCAGCACCTGGGAATCCAGATGGATTCGAATCATCGAATTGGTGATTAGTTTTGTATTCCATAACTGTGGTGCGTTAAAACTAAAGGCAGATTTACCAAAAAATGTGTAGATTCAAGCGGGACCCCAAGAGTTAACCAACCTTGCGAACGGGTTTGGTATCTCATGTTGTTATATTTCAACAGGGAAGTGAGGTAAGTTGGAAGCTTGTGGACAAGAGCTCTGTAAACAAGAAGGGAGTAATGAAGTGATCTATGGGATTTTAGTGAGGACCAGCCAACCTTTTGATACAGGATGCAGCGATGTGTATTAAAACTATCAACTGTGATAAAGTGAAAGGCGCTATGGTAGACGGCATCCAAATCTTTAAGAGTAGTGGCTGCTGCATTCTGGTAAATGGAGTCACCGCGGTCAAGAACTGGAAGGAAAATTGACAGCACAATCTGCTTCCTGCTGTTAATAAAAAAGAAGCCCACTTTAAAATCTTAGCTTTTTAACTAGCTCATCAGTATGTTTTTTAAACGTTAGATCTTTATCAACCCAAATGCCCAGATATTTATAAGCGGGAACGCGCTCCATAACAGAGCCACCCAATGAGTGAATATGTAGCCCATCGGAGACAGTTTATTCAGTGAATAAGAGAACAACATATTTAGTTTTGCCCGCAATAAGTACGGGTTTTAAATCAACAAGGGCTTCCTGTAATGTAACTAAATCAGATTGCAGCTCTAACATAGCTTGGTCAACAGTCGGCGCATAACCGTATAGTCTGCATATAGAAGAATATTACAGGATTTAATACATAGACCAGTAGTATTTATATACATGGTAAAGAGAGGTCAATAACTCTGATAAATAGCTTCATTATGGGGCAACAAAACATATTGTTTTTATTCATATCAATTACAGCAGTAGCGAGCTTACCTCCTGTCTTCCTTCTCATGTTGTTAGATTAATTTGGATTTTAAGAATAATGACTAAAGAATTACACCCCAAACACAGTATAAATGTTAGAATTATCATGTGTCAACCCACTAACAGAAGGGCGTTACTAACCATTCAAGGGGGGAGGCGGGAACTGTTTAAGAAAGGTGGGAGGAGCATAGTGTTTTTGTTTGTCAAGAAGTATAAAGAAAGGAGATTTGTGTTTTGGCCTCAGAGCTCTCACCATGAATAAAAATACAGATAAGACTTGTGAGTTGTGGACCTTGAATCATTGATGATTAAAACCAGAGCCTTACAACCTCTGGTAATGATTCAAGCTTAGGGTGAATTAGAGATAGAAATTCACGTGACAGATTGGTCCTTCGAGCGGAGCTTAATACATCTTTATCGTTATAAAGACACCGAATCCGTGCACGGGCGGGTGATAGCATCCGTTACAGTCCTGGCCTTCCACGTTAAGGTTAAAAAACAGGCCGGGTGATTACTCTTTATGAACGATAAAGACGTTAACAAGTTTGAAAAAGCATTTTAATCCAGACTGCAAGGAAAAGGTCAGTAATTTTTATTCATGGATTTTGGTAAAATGAGTTGAACTTATTTACCAAAGAAGGTAATAATTATTACGACAGGGAGGGTCCGCAATTGATCCTAGAGGTAAATAGCTATTACAAAAAAAAACTAGTCCGAAATGACATGGTAGTGAATTGCAATCACAAATGTAAACTAAGTTAATATTGTCATTGTACGAATTGCAATGTTCAGTATAAACAGGGAAATAATTATCATCGTATGATAGGGCTGTGTCGGGAGTTCATATATGCGACTGGGCATTTGCTAGAACTGTGCAAACAAGTTTGACGGATGATAAGGTCGTATGTGTGTGAGACTTAATCCCTCGGAGACGTGATCATTATTTCAGGGGTGGAGGAAAAAAAAAGTCGTGTGGAAAAAATTGGGTAACTTACTCTTTTCCTGAAACCGGAGTTTTAAATAGAAACTCTGGGTTAGGGGTTAAATAATTTTAAAGGGTTAATTACAAATGCAAGAGGCGCACTAAGAGATTAGCTCCTACGAAAATAATTCGGGAGGGAATTATTTAAAAAAACAAAAAGGGGGGAGGGATTTCTTATTGTTCCACGATGGGAAAGACATCTTCTAAACAAGTCCGAGAATTAACGGGAGATGAAAGAAATATGTTTTAGGGATCCATTTGGGAGAAGAGGTATGAATTTATTGGTCATCTCGAAGAAAAAAAGTTAGTAGGCAGATGCATATAAAATTAGATGAAAAAACAGCGAGCGGAGGGCTAGAGACAGCGAGGGTATGGCTTTTGAAGCGCGAAGGAGAGAGAAAGGGATATACAGAAAATGAAGTTTCAGGACCTCCCCCCACAGCAAAGAGGAGAGAGGTTATATCCAGAGTTGGTAGAGCAAGCTTGGAAAGAAAGCCCAGATGACACCGTTGTCATGTGTAAAAGAAGATTAGGGGTGATCCCCGTACTTCCCCCACCATATGACGGCCAAGCCGGAATGTTGGAAGGGCGGGAAGACGGGGGGCAGAGTAAAGTGGCCAGTGAAGAGAACAAAGAGGGGGAAGTTTTACAACAGGAGGTAGTCAGGTGTCAATTAAGAATTGGCTAAAAACACCACAAAGCGATTATTTGAGAGGTACCTATATAAGTCCAACGAGTGGTCCTCTGTCGCTCAGCTGGTAGAGCACGGCGCTTGTAACGCCAAGGTAGTGGGTTCGATCCCCGGGACCACTAATAAAAAAATAAAAAATAATTTTAAAAAATGTATGCACGCATGACTGTAAGTCGCTTTGGATGGAAGCGTCTGCTAAATGACATATTATTATGCGTGTGTATGAGCTTTCGCACTCAAGCGTAGACGTACGTTATGAGTGGGAAAGTAGAGAATATTTGCGTTTTTGGTCAGTTGGCAGACGCTCTAATCCGGAGCGACTTGAAGAGCCAATAGTGGTTTGCATGGAACTATTCTGTCGTGTTGGGCATTTGAATGGCAGAAGGTGAAATATGTGTGTATGAGGAAATTCAACGGCGGGTATGAATGATAACCTGATACTACTTAGTATTTGGTTGGTTAAATGCTAAATAAAAGATTTGAGGCGTGGTTATGGGGGAACTAGGAAGACGCACTTATTCAAAAAGGAATGGGTGGAGAGAGTTTTTTACGTGTATTAAAAGTTGCATTAGATAGACATATCTAGAATATTACTAAAGCTATGAAAATATGTTATAAGTACTTTCCCGCGCCTCCCCATAATGTAGGAAGGAGCAGGGGAGGGGGGGAGTGAGAGACAGGACATCGTTCAAATGGTAGGGATGTCATTAAGTGTATGCTGATAAATAATATCAAGCGTTTGTTTTATTGATTGGGGCCGAATCAGAGAAAACTGTTAAAGATATTGAATAGCGAACTGAAAATGAAAGGCATAAAATACAGAATAATTGGACGATTTTAAAACGATAATTTATTTTGGTTAGGAAGCAAGTGGCATTGGCTGTTGTGCTGGGGAAATAGCGCCAGCCTGTGGTGGGTTCTGGATTTGTTATAAATAACTTTATATTTTAAACTAAAATGAATAGACTACAATTGGAACATCAGAAAAAGGACAATATAATTCGTAATAGTTATTATAATTATTATTGATAGTTATTGCAGTTATTATTATCCTGAGTGGCGCAGTGGTCTAAGGCACTGCATCGCAGGGCTAACTGTGCCACTAGAGATCCTGGTTCGGAACCAGGTTCTGTCGCAGCCGACAGCGACCGGGAGACTCATGGGCGGTGCACAATTGGCCCAGTGTCGTCCAGGGTAGGGGGGAAAATGGCCGGCAAGGATGGAGCTCAGTTGATAGAGCATGGGGTTTGCAACGCCAGGGTTATGGGTTCGATTCCCACGGGGGGAGGCCAGTAAAAAAATAAAAAATAAAATAATAATACAAATGTATTCACTAGGTTGCTCTGGATAGGAGCGTCTGCTGGGTGACTAGAATGTAAATGTATTATCATTGATTCAGTAATGGTAGGAGGGAAGTAGCGATAGAGCTGAGAGAATAAAAGAAAAAGAGAGAAGGAAACTGTTTAGGTTTGAAAAACAAGCAGGCTGAGGGACAGAGATAACAGTTTCTGGAGCTTGAAAAGCAGAGACTAACAGAGTAATAAAAGGAACAGACGAGAGCAGAGTATTTAATGGCCACTAGGGGAAATAGCTGGGATCGGTAAAACTCTAAGATAGAAGAGGAGAGAGATTTACTAGGGGGTGGATCAAATAATTGATAATGGATCATTTGAATGAGATCACATGTAGCAGATTTAGAGTAATCAATTAAATAATCATTGTATACTCGAGGAATTTTGAGGGATTTTATGAGGTTAGGCATATTTAGGTCATAAGAGGGAGCTACCAAATTAAGTTGAGCCTAACTATCTTTGATTGTTATTTTTCAATTGGGTTTTTCGAATAAAATAAAAACACACCCAGCATGATGTTTATAAAGGGTTGTTATGTTGAATTTAGGGAATTTTCAACAGTTCATAGGTGGTGTTTACTATGCTGTGGGATGGAACGGTTTATTGGGTGATATTTGAAACTAAATTCATGGAATAAGCTGCAGTAATCAGAAGAATGTACAATCTAAGGCAAGACAACTATTGCCTAGATCATTGATTTAGCAATAGGGTCCGGTAGATAAGGAAAATAAGAAAACAATTAGATGAAGAATGATGAGCTTTTTGGTAAGGATAGACTTCTGTAAAGCTAAGGTCGTCATTATGTACTGCATACGGGTAAATCAAGTGATCTTATCTATGGGAAGGCAATGGCAGCCCATGGTAAAATCATTTGGAACTCTGAGGAGGAAGAACAGGTTATGTTGTTGCTCTCTTCCCAAACAGTCTTAGCTTTTAATAAATATATCAGGGATGTTACCCAAATGGTAGAGAGTAACGAGGGATATGACATTGGTAGTGATTTAAAGATGAAGTTTTTTGGTGGGCTATTAGATATAACTGGGTTAATCATGAACATAGAGATTTTTATTCTTTGTTGCTAGACAGAAGACTTAAGTGACTTAAAAAATAGACTTGTCATGTCCAACAATCAGTCTTCAGGTCAAGGCCGGGAGAGCCGGGGTAGAACAGAGGTTGAACTAAACATAAGTGTTTTTACAAGATAAGAGATTGTTTGATTGGATTACTAATTGATTCTGAACTGAATGAAAGTCGAATTTAGCCGCCATAAAGAGAAAGGAAGTGGGAGGAGCAATAAAGAAGCAAAAAAGAATTTCAAAAATGAAAGGCATGGCAATTGGTTGATAAATAATCTAAGGGAATGTTTAGGAAGGTGGAAAAAATTGACACATAAGCAGAACTATGTGTCAAGAGGGGGGAAGAGGCTAATTGTATTAGATAATATACGAAGGAGAGGACAAAATACTTAAAAAAACAAAACATTTTTTAGATAGTCTAAAAAGAGAATGCAGTCAGAAATTGTTACATTAATCTGAACATGTGTGAAGATAGTTTATTAACCACACCCGTATGTCAGAGGTTTTGTGCCTCTGGTGAACTAAAGGAGAAGGTGACCCACTATCTAACCAGGTGACTGGTGAGCATCCAGTCACTAGAAGGAAAACTGGAAGCAGGCCTGTTGGGAAGGGCCCCTATCAGGTTATGTTGGTAACCGCCTTTGCCATTAGAATAGCAGAGAGAGGAACCTGGGTCCATGTTACCCACTGCAAGAAGGTAGGACCACATACAAGCACCGCTTAGCACACGCAGAGTTGACGAGCGGAACTGCGCCACAGGGTGCGGGGGTCACCTCTGTCAACGAAGATCTCCTACCCAGACCTATCATCACTGTAGTGTGTTCCTAGGGTGTGAGTATGGGGTGGTACCGAGCAGAAGGACTCAAGACAGGAGAGGGTTTTTTTTGTGGAATATGGGTGACCCTGAACTGCATCATAGTCTCGGCAATAGTCGTGGTAGGTCAAAATCCACCACCACCACACACCAATTACGCTATGGCCTTACCATTATTAAGAAATAAAGGGAAAGCGACCCGACATACTGACCATCAAGGGCGAGTGATCTACAAAATAGGAGTCAGAGAAGGGTGGGGAGTAAGATTCAAAATTATGATTAGGGATCTTATCAGAGCGGATAAGCAAGCAACATGGGATTATAAGATCCCGTTGTATTTATGTTCAGCCCCCTCAGCGGATTGTTCCTGGGCTCAGGTATTTAGACATACTGGGGGAAGGAGATATGAGACGGGGGGGGGCTGGACGTCCAGATGGAGGATAAGAAGGTATAACGACATCCCCACGGAGATGGTAGTAACGATAGTAAAGGTCGCTAAAGAGGACATGAAAAGAACTTACTGGGCTTGCGCGGACGTATACGGACGGGATACTTGTCTAAGATTATATTTGATGGAGTCAAAAGATAGAGGGAGCAGGTACTGGCATTAATCCATTAATGACAATAGACCGAGTAAATCAGTCAAGGGATGACAGAGTCAATTTGACTAACCCGTCCACTATGAAAGATTTTCTCCTCCAGGAATGGAACAATGAGGAAGTGGAGGGGGTCCCTGATGAGAATCTCTGGTTAAAGTGGATGAAATACACCGCTAGGGCCTTGGGGGAGACAAATTGTTATGCATGCTCCATTGGGTGACCAGCAATGTTGACCGCCCCAATGCCAAAGGCAATGTTTCCCTGTGTATTAGACCTGGGGTCCAATCAAAAAGAGCCAAATTGCACAGGGATTGGGCTGGCAAAATTGACATACTCGGCCAGCCCACCTAGATTCACTTTAACTCCTGGCGAATACCAGTGTTACAGACATAGAAATGGCACCCGTAACTCGGGTGATTTTGATGGCTGTAAGGAGATAATTAATGTGACTGATTTAGATAAGGAAGGAAGGGAAAAAAGATTAAGAACCTAACCATCCCTCTGACTGATGTGTGGTGGGCATGCACTAAACAGGGAGCATTCGGCAGACATTACCAGAGGGATGGGTGGGTACTTGTGTACCAGTATTGTTGGTCCAACCTGTAAGAATTGGTCATCAAAGACCAGTGACAGGAAGAATAATTAGGAGAAAAATAAATAAGTCAGGAATGAAATAGCCCAATTTGGATAGATGGTATAGGCATCCCCAGGGGTGTTCTAGACGAATACAAAGCTATAAATCAAATATGGGAGAGTTTTACTACAACATTTTTCTGGTGGGGGACAAACAAAAATATGGATTGGATAAATTATATCTATTACAACCAACAGCGATTTATTGACCAGACTAGAGATGCAGTAAGGGGATCTCTGAGCGATTATCCGCCATCCCGCTCGTAACTTAGTAGAGGTTGGTTCTAGATCAGGCAGAAAGGGCCGGTGTCTATAGAAAGATAAGCCATTGTTGCATATTCATCCCTAACAACACCACACTGGATGGGACAGTCACCAGAGCTCTTACAGAATTAACTGCACTGAGTGAAGGATGAACTGAACTCAGAAGTTAGTACATTGTGGATAGGGTGGTTTGATGAAATATTTGGTAAATGGAAAACCCTAGCAGCCACCATCTTAGGAGCGATCAGTGTTTGTAAGGGTATTCTTGTATTATGTGGTTGTTGTCTTGTTCCCTGTGTCCGAGGATTAATGAGTCAGGCGTTGGTGAAATGCAGTATCTAAACAATGATGAGAGATGGACTGACTCCGGACTCTGACCAGGGGAATGTGAAAAACAATCCTCCAGGCTTGGTGGATGACGAAGATTTGGACCCTGAAAGACCGCAATTGGATGAAATGTTTATTAGTTCTGATGTGATCTCTGAGATTAATCATGCTTGTAAAATACATTTATCCTGAATGTGGGAATATTTAGTCAAAGGGGTGGATTGTTAGATTAATTTGGATTTTAAGAATAATGACTAAAGAATTACACCCCAAACACAGTATAAATGTTAGAATTATCATGTGTCAACCCACTAACAGAAGGGCGTTACTAACCATTCAAGGGGGGAGGCGGGAACTGTTTAAGAAAGGTGGGAGGAGCATAGTGTTTTTGTTTGTCAAGAAGTATAAAGAAAGGCGATTTGTGTTTTGGCCTCAGAGCTCTCACCATGAATAAAAATACAGATAAGACTTGTGAGTTGTGGACCTTGAATCATTGGTGATTAAAACCAGAGCCTTACAACCTCTGGTAATGATTCAAGCTTAGGGTGAATTAGAGATAGAAATTCACGTGACACATGTTCACGTACTCCCTCTCAAACTGAACAGGAAGTAAGTAAGACTAGTCCGCGCACACAGATATTGCATTTTTTTTTTAAACCTTTTTTTAAATGTATTTTTCCGTTAGAAGCCTTTGACTCGCTTCCTGAAGTCCCACGGTACACAGCACATCCATTGATTAGGAAGCACACCAGGGTTTACATCAGCAAGAGCAGGGTAGGACAGGGCTCATGATTGGGATAACCTATCCATTGCACTGTGTAACACTGTATACACCATCCCAGCAGCAGTGCAAAAACTCGGAAAAGGAAGTACATTTTCTTAGAAATGGAACTTGGCGCTGTTCTTCTCCGAGCATTCTCTTCCTATAGCCTTGGGCCTACAGTAGAGGCCATGGATCATGTGATTGAGACCAAGCGAAAGATCATGACCCTCCCCCATTGTGAACAATTGCGTGCATTTCGACCACTCCCTAATTTCATTAAATCATGAAATACAAAATATAAATCGACTTTTACTAGATAGAATATGAACGTATCGGCTGGATACTTGCCTTAAGTGTATGGAGACTTTACATGACCTAAATATCAATATATAATAAGCTATAAACCTATGAGTATTTTTGGTGAGCCGGTTCATTTGACTCCGTTCACATAAGAGAGCCATCATTTGGCTCCCAAACGGCTCTTCATTTAAAATGCTTAATTGCAAATCTACAATATAAAGGTCAAAAGGTAGACTACCATTACGTCAGATAGTGAAATGCGCGTTCAAATACATTTTTACCTGGATAAATTATTAGATCACCTGCTTAAAATATAAGTTTATTTTTAACGCACTACAAACATAAGCCTGGAGCAGAATGACGCGGTCTCCCCACTATTTACTGTTTCTGCAGTAAGGATTCACCCTCTTTAGATAATTATTGTGTAACTTATCTGCGGGTGATCGTTGTTTTGAGCTCAAAAAGCACCTCCTGGCTGCATGTAAATCAGGGAGACAAATTAACGGCTCTTTCACCGATGCAATTCGATTCCCGACGTTCACCAAAAAAGATCCGTTCACAAAGAGCCGTTCTTTCGCGAACGACCCCATCACTAGTTTGAAATAGGAAATACATGTATAAGGAAGTAGAGGACGTTGTCGTCGAGGAAACATGTTTAAGAGGTTTGTAGCGTTCTTGTACAATTTAATGTAGACTATTATTATATTATTATACTATTATTATGAGAAGTTATGCTATCATAAAGAGAGAGATGATTTAGGGGGGTAAGACATCCGCCAAGTTATTACAATATTGATTTCAGCTTCGGTGAATGATAATTTTGGCTAATTAACATTGGTGTTAGTGATCAGCCTAATCAATAAGATCGAATGTGATGTGAAAGGCTACAGGGCTATGATTATGGGTATTATTGTTATTGGCGATTGACAGCACATTATCGTGATAATTATCCGCGTGAAAGACTGTGGAAACTGCGCACTTTCACTTACTGAAAGAAGACGTGCATCGGAATTATGTAAAGCTGTCCACTAAATAAAATAGTATGTCTCGTCAAGTAAAAGTGACGTGCAACAATGTGCATAGAAACTATTTAAATGTAGGGCTAAATCAAATATTAAGTTTAAAGCTTTCTGGTGACGGATCAGAAAGGCGGTGATCCGTTTGGCGTTAGGTGCGATATAATTTACCGGCTCACGTACGCGCATTGTTAACCACAGGTTGAATCGGCAGCACACCTTTTCTCTGAATGCAAAACCCCGGTGCCCCGGGCGAGATAAACTGATCGCACGTCAAGGGAACTCAAGCGCTGCATGGGTGTATTCACTAAACCAGGGATGGGCAACTGGCGGGCCGCGACCCACCTTTTGTAGTCCCGCGGACCAATAATAAAAGACGTTGTTTTGGAACTCAGTCTGGGTCTCAACTTGCTGTTGACCGTTAGAATAATAGAACACACGAGGTGCAATTTGGAAATGTGGTTGTGCCTCAGCAGTCACTCAATTAGCCCATGTCAGCTACATTTGTTTTTAGATTGGTAGGTTACTGAATTACAGACCGCGGGTGGGGACCATTGATCGTCAGTTATCATATTAAAAACGGCAAACATTTGCCTCCACCCTTTGGCGAAATGTGTAGAATTGCATGAAATGAGTTAGAAAATTGCGAAATATTCTCTCCGCCCTCATGGCGAAATGTGTAGAATTGCAGGAAATGAGTTAGAAAATTGCGAAATATTCTCTCCGCCCTCATGGCGAAATGTGTAGAATTGCAGGAAATGAACATGAAAACTATTATGGATGTGGGGACGCAGAGACACTGCGGCACCCCATGATGAGTTCTGTTTTTTTTTGTGGCACCCACCCCCATCAAAGTTGCCCATCCCACCACTAGGGACCTACCAGAATTAGTCCAATAGAAAAGTCTTGTTGTTGAAACATTTTGCTACGGTTTGGTACGGTGTTCACTAATGAGTACACCCAAGCTCAGGCACTATCAAATCACTTGCCAGACAAACAATCTTTTCCATCATTGGACATTTTTCTGCATGAGGTAATTTCCATGTAAAAGGACCCATGAGCACCAACATGTGAAGGTCATAGGAGAATATCAAATTGGGTATCAAATGAAAGCTAAGAGTCTGTGTTTTAGGGAAATCAGAAGGCATAGATACATTTTTCAATCATTTTCCATCTTAAAGATTATGCATACATTTTCGATGGGACCATCTAGCCAATGAGAGGGCAGATATGTGTGTGAACAACAGGCCATAGAGATAAAGGGACTCATCTTTGTATCTGTGCCATTATAGCATCTGTGACAGCATGGGCAGAGCCATTCAGGCTATCTCCATTTTAAAGTAGTACATTTTCTTCTTCTTCATTGGCTGATTGCTCCCAACTCACAGGAATCCCCATCCAGTTGACTACTTTAAAATGGTGGAAGGCCTCAAGCGCAATGTCCATGCTTAAACCGGTTATATCCCTGATGAGTCCTCTATTTCTATGGCAACAGGCACAACTCCGATGGTTTGTTTACATTTCTACCGTTGTGGCTAGATGGAGTAGGCCTACAGCTCTGTCTAGTGGTTGCGTTGGGGACAACAGTTGTTGACAAATGTAGCATTTTAGCTAAGCCTAACCCTTTTCCTTACCTTAACCTCAGTCTCCTAACCTGCTGTGTTACTTCTCCTAACCTGCTGTGTTACTTCTCCTAACCTGCTGTGTTAGTTCTCCTAACCTGCTGTGTTAGTTCTCCTAACCTGCTGTGTTAGTTCTCCTCCTAACCTGCTGTGTTAGTTCTCCTAATCTGCTGTGTTAGTTCTCCTAACCTGCTGTGTTAGTTCTCCTCCTAACCTGCTGTGTTAGTTCTCCTAACCTGCTGTGTTAGTTCTCCTCCTAACCTGCTGTGTTAGTTCTCCTCCTAACCTGCTGTGTTAGTTCTCCTCCTAACCTGCTGTGTTAGTTCTCCTCCTAACCTGCTGTGTTAGTTCTCCTCCCTAACCTGCTGTGTTAGTTCTCCTCCTAACCTGCTGTGTTACTTCTCCTAACCTGCTGTGTTACTTCTCCTAACCTGCTGTGTTAGTTCTCCTAACCTGCTGTGTTAGTTCTCCTAACCTGCTGTGTTAGTTCTCCTCCTAACCTGCTGTGTTAGTTCTCCTAACCTGCTGTGTTAGTTCTCCTAACCTGCTGTGTTAGTTCTCCTAACCTGCTGTGTTAGTTCTCCTCCTAACCTGCTGTGTTAGTTCTCCTAACCTGCTGTGTTAGTTCTCCTCCCTAACCTGCTGTGTTAGTTCTCCTCCTAACCTGCTGTGTTAGTTCTCCTCCTAACCTGCTGTGTTAGTTCTCCTAACCTGCTGTGTTAGTTCTCCTCCTAACCTGCTGTGTTAGTTCTCCTCCTAACCTGCTGTGTTAGTTCTCCTCCTAACCTGCTGTGTTAGTTCTCCTCCTAACCTGCTGTGTTAGTTCTCTTAACCTGCTGTGATAGTTCTCCTAACATGCTGTGATAGTTCTCCTAACCTGCTGTGTTAGTTCTCCTCCTAACCTGCTGTGTTAGTTCTCCTCCTAACCTGCTGTGTTACTTCTCCTAACCTGCTGTGTTAGTTCTCCTAACCTGCTGTGTTAGTTCTCCTAACCTGCTGTGTTAGTTCTCCTCCTAACCTGCTGTGTTAGTTCTCCTAACCTGCTGTGTTAGTTCTCCTAACCTGCTGTGTTAGTTCTCCTAACCTGCTGTGTTAGTTCTCCTAACCTGCTGTGTTAGTTCTCCTCCTAACCTGCTGTGTTAGTTCTCCTAACCTGCTGTGTTAGTTCTCCTAACCTGCTGTGTTAGTTCTCCTCCTAACCTGCTGTGTTAGTTCTCCTAACCTGCTGTGTTACTTCTCCTAACCTGCTGTGTTAGTTCTCCTCCTAACCTGCTGTGTTAGTTCTCCTCCTAACCTGCTGTGTTAGTTCTCCTCCTAACCTGCTGTGTTAGTTCTCCTAACCTGCTGTGTTAGTTCTCCTAACCTGCTGTGTTAGTTCTCATCCTAACCTGCTGTGTTACTTCTCCTAACCTGCTGTGTTAGTTCTCCTCCTAACCTGCTGTGTTAGTTCTCCTCCTAACCTGCTGTGTTAGTTCTCCTCCTAACCTGCTGTGTTAGTTCTCCTCCTAACCTGCTGTGTTAGTTCTCCTAACCTGCTGTGTTAGTTCTCCTAACCTGCTGTGTTAGTTCTCCTCCTAACCTGCTGTGTTACTTCTCCTAACCTGCTGTGTTAGTTCTCCTCCTAACCTGCTGTGTTAGTTCTCCTCCTAACCTGCTGTGTTAGTTCTCCTCCTAACCTGCTGTGTTAGTTATCCTCCTAACCTGCTGTGTTAGTTCTTCTAACCTGCTGTGTTAGTTCTCCTAACCTGCTGTGTTAGTTCTCCTCCTAACCTGCTGTGTTAGTTCTCCTCCTAACCTGCTGTGTTAGTTCTCCTCCTAACCTGCTGTGTTAGTTCTCCTCCTAACCTGCTGTGTTAGTTCTCCTCCTAACCTGCTGTGTTAGTTCTCCTAACCTGCTGTCTTAGTTCTCCTCCTAACCTGCTGTGTTAGTTCTCCTCCTAACTTGCTGTGTTAGTTCTCCTAACCTGCTGTGATAGTTCTCCTAACCTGCTGTGTTAGTTCACCTCCTAACTTGCTGTGTTAGTTCTCCTCCTAACCTGCTGTGTTAGTTCTCCTAACCAGCTGTGTTAGTTCTCCTCCTAACCTGCTGTGTTAGTTCTCCTCCTAACCTGCTGTGTTAGTTCTCCTCCTAACCTGCTGTCTTAGTTCTCCTCCTAACCTGCTGTGTTAGTTCTCCTCCTAACCTGCTGTGTTAGTTCTCCTCCTAACCTGCTGTGTTAGTTCTCCTCCTAACCTGCTGTGTTAGTTCTCCTCCTAACCTGCTGTCTTAGTTATCCTCCTAACCTGCTGTGTTAGTTCTCCTCCTAACCTGCTGTGTTAGTTCTCCTAACCTGTGTTAGTTCTCCTAACCTGCTGTGTTAGTTATCCTAACCTGCTGTGTTAGTTCTCCTCCTAACCTGCTGTGATAGTTCTCCTCCTAACCTGCTGTGTTAGTTCTCCTAACCTGCTGTGTTAGTTCTCATAACCTGCTGTGTTAGTTCTCCTCTTTACCTGCTGTGTTAGTTCTCCTCCTAACCTGCTGTGTTAGTTCTCCTCCTAACCTGCTGTGTTAGTTCTCCTAACCTGCTGTGTTAGTTCTCCTCCTAACCTGTGTTAGTTCTCCTAACCTGCTGTGTTAGTTCTCCTCCTAACCTGCTGTGTTAGTTCTCCTAACCTGCTGTGTTAGTTCTCCTCCTAACCTGTGTTAGTTCTCCTAACCTGCTGTGTTAGTTCTCCTCCTAACCTGCTGTGTTAGTTCTCCTCCTAACCTGCTGTGTTAGTTCTCCTAACCTGCTGTGTTAGTTCTCCTAACCTGCTGTGTTAGTTCTCCTCCTTACCTGCTGTGTTAGTTATCCTCCTAACCTGCTGTGTTAGTTATCCTCCTAACCTGTGTTAATTCTCCTAACCTGCTGTGATAGTTCTCCTAACCTGCTGTGTTAGTTCTCCTCCTAACCTGTGTTAGTTCTCCTAACCTGCTGTGTTAGTTCTCCTAACCTGCTGTGTTAGTTCTCCTAACCTGCTGTGTTAGTTCTCCTCCTAACCTGCTGTGTTAGTTCTCCTCCTAACCTGCTGTGTTAGTTCTCCTCCTAACCTGCTGTGTTAGTTCTCCTCCTAACCTGCTGTGTTAGTTCTCCTCCTAACCTGCTGTGTTACTTCTCCTAACCTGCTGTGTTAGTTCTCCTAACCTGCTGTGTTAGTTCTCCTAACCTGCTGTGTTAGTTCTCCTAACCTGCTGTGTTAGTTCTCCTCCTAACCTGCTGTGTTAGTTCTCCTAACCTGCTGTGTTAGTTCTCCTAACCTGCTGTGTTAGTTCTCCTAACCTGCTGTGTTAGTTCTCCTCCTAACCTGCTGTGTTAGTTCTCCTAACCTACTGTGTTAGTTCTCCTAACCTGCTGTGTTAGTTCTCCTCCTAACCTGCTGTGTTAGTTTGCCTCCTAACTTGCCACATTTAACTATCCTAACCTGCCATGTTAATTATCCTAACCTGTCACATTAATATTAGTTTATCCATTATATTTGCCAGGTACTATAGTGGCTGCTCTATCAGATTATCCATTATATTGACCAGGTACTATAGTGGCTGCTCTCAGATTATCCATTATATTGACCAGGTACTATAGTGGCTGCTCTATCAGATTATCCATTATATTGACCAGGTACTATAGTGGCTGCTCTTTCAGATTATCCATTATATTGACCAGGTACTATAGTGGCTGCTCTATCAGATTATCCATTATATTGACCAGGTATTATAGTGGCTGCTCTCAGATTATCCATTACATTGGCCAGGTACTATAGTGGCTGCTCTATCAGATTATCCATTATATTGACCAGGTACTATAGTGGCTGCTCTATCAGATTATCCATTATATTGACCAGGTACCATAGTGGCTGCTCTATCAGATTATCCATTATATTGACCAGGTACTATAGTGGCTGCTCTATCAGATTATCCATTATATTGACCAGGTACCATAGTGGCTGCTCTATCAGATTATCCATTATATTGACCAGGTACCATAGTGGCTGCTCTATCAGATTATCCATTATATTGACCAGGTACTAGCTAGCCGTTTAGCACCGGTTACACTGACAATCATTGAACCCATAACAACAGCTAGTCTACCTGGTTGGATCCCCATTAGCTGACTCCATAACAACAGCTAGTCTACCTGGTTGGATCCCCATTAGCTGACTCCATAACAACAGCTAGTCTACCTGGTTGGATCCCCATTAGCTGACTCCATAACAACAGCTAGTCTACCTGGTTGGATCCCCATTAGCTGACTCCATAACAACAGCTAGTCTACCTGGTTGGATCCCCATTAACTGACTCCATAACAACAGCTAGTCTACCTGGTTGGATCCCCATTAGCTGACTCCATAACAACAGCTAGTCTACCTGGTTGGATCCCCATTAGCTGACTCCATAACAACAGCTAGTCTACCTGGTTGGATCCCCATTAGCTGACTCCCATAACAACAGTTAGTCTACCTGGTTGGATCCCCATTAGCTGACTCCATAACAACAGCTAGTCTACCTGGTTGGATCCCCATTAGCTGACTCCATAACAACAGCTAGTCTACCTGGTTGGATCCCCATTAGCTGACTCCATAACAACAGCTAGTCTCCCTGGTTGGATCCCCATTAGCTGACTCCATAACAACAGCTAGTCTACCTGGTTGGATCCCCATTAGCTGACTCCATAACAACAGCTAGTCTACCTGGTTGGATCCCCATTAGCTGACTCCATAACTCCTGGGGTCCAAACACAACTAAAAGACATTCCAGACATTGACAGGTATTTCTTCCTAACCCTTTAAGAGAATCCAGGCTACACACCACTGTTTCTTGTTCTGGTTTAGTAGTAGCCTACAAGGTGACACGCATTGCTTTGTTATGCAGGAAAATGTCCAAAGATGGAAAAACATTTGGTTTGTCTGGCAACTACGTTTGATTGAGCCTGGTTGTACTCATTAGTGCACAGCTTCCCAAACCTTACCAAAACATTTCGCAACAGAAAAGGTTTTTGGACGACAGCTAGAGTTTCTATTGAACAAATGTAGGTAGCTCCCAACCCGTATCGTTTAGTAACCCGTATGGTTTAGTAACCCGTATGGTTTAGTAACCCGTATCGTTTAGTAACCCGTATCGTTTAGTAACCCGAATGGTTTAGTAACCCGTATCGTTTAGTAACCCGTATGGTTTAGTAACCCGAATGGTTTAGTAACCCGTATCGTTTAGTAACCCGTATGGTTTAGTAACCCGTATGGTTTAGTAACCCGTATGGTTTAGTAACCCGTATCGTTTAGTTTTTATGCCCATAGTTGCATGTGACTTTTACTTGACCAGACGGACTAGTTTCTTTAGCGACAGCTTTACAAAGAAATCCGATGCACGTCTTCCTTCAGGAAGTTAAAGAAATTAAAGTTTTGACCGTCTTGGGGATCATGCGTAATCATGATAATGTGCTGTCAATCGCTTATAACAATAATACCCTACTAACCTATCACATCTTTCATCATTTAGCCCTACATTTAAACTACTGCCTTTCCGATCTGTGTAACCAGAAAGCTGCTCTCAACCTAAACTAAATACATTTTATTTAGCCATACATTTAAACTACTGCCTTTCCGATCTGTGTAACCAGAAAGCTGCTCTCAATCTAAACTAAATACATTTTATTTAGTTTCAATCGGTAACGTCACTCGCTCTGAGACCTTGAAGTAGTTGTTTCCCTTTGCTCTGCAAGGGCCGTGGCTTTTGTGGAGCGATAGGTAACGATGCTTCGAGGTTGACTGTTGTCATTGTGTGCAGAGGGTCCCTGGTTCGAGCCCAGGTAGAGGCTCGGAGAGGGACGGAAGCAGAACTGTTACATTAGCACACACCATTTGTCTTGATGAAAACCCCGCCAGCCAGTGTACAGGTTGAGATAACCGGTACCGCACCTCAAGTGAACTCAAGCAGTGGGTGTCGCCTTTTCAGGAAACGGACCAAAACGGAGAGGGACCTACCTGAATTTGTTCACTATACAATAGATCACTAAATCAAATCCTGAAATAAAAATCAACTTTTACTAGATAAAATATGAATTTATGGGCTGAATACTTTATGAAGACTTTACATTACATAAATATATACTATAAACCTATACGTGGTGAACCCGCCCACTGTGTTTAAATAGGAAGTACATTTATAAGGAAATAGAGAAAGAAATGGACACTATCAGTCGAAGAAAAATGCTTCTGAGGTTTGTAGCGTTCTTTTACAATTTTATGTAGAAAAGTGTTTTGTAAAAGTTAGGCCATCGCAGAGAGAGGTGATTTAGGGGGTAAGACATCCGCAGAATTGGTAAGTTATTAAAATACTGGTTTCAACGTTCAATATGGATCATTTTAGGCTTACTTACATTGTCGCTGATTCCTATTGATTATCCTAGTCAATATGAATCAATGTTATATTATAGGCTACAGGGCTATGAGGTAGGGTATGGGCGATTGACTGCACATGATTGTGATATTAGCTTTGCGCTCTTTCAATTACTGGAGAAAGACGTGTATCAGGTAAACTAGTTTCTTTGAAAAAAAAAGTCCGTCTAGTCAATTCGGCCAAGTAAAAGTGACGTGCAGCAATGGGCATTGAAAGGTTTTTTTTTCACCCGAGTTCCAAGTTGTTTTGACCGCACTGGAGTCGAAAGTCATCATCAACTTGCTGTAGTCACCTCTGTTAAGGTGAGGTGTTGTAAATGTAGTGTAGTCAGTCTGTTAAGGTGAGGTGTTGTAAATGTAGTGTAGTCACCTCTGTTAAGGTGAGGTGTTGTAAATGTAGTGTAGTGAGTCTGTTAAGGTGAGGTGTTGTAAATGTAGTGTAGTCAGTCTGTTAAGGTGAGGTGTTGTAAATGTAGTGTAGTCAGTCTGTTAAGTTGAGGTGTTGTAAATGTAGTGTAGTCAGTCTGTTAAGGTGAGGTGTTGTAAATGTAGTGTAGTCAGTCTGTTAAGGTGAGGTGTTGTAAATGTAGTGTAGTCAGTCTGTTAAGGTGAGGTGTTGTAAATGTAGTGTAGTCAGTCTGTTAAGGTGAGGTGTTGTAAATGTAGTGTAGTCAGTCTGTTAAGGTGAGGTGTTGTAAATGTAGTGTAGTCAGTCTGTTAAGGTGAGGTGTTGTAAATGTAGTGTAGTCACATCTGTTAAGATGAGGTGTTGTAAATGTAGTGTAGTCAGTCTGTTAAGGTGAGGTGTTGGAAATGTAGTGTAGTCAGTCTGTTAAGGTGAGGTGTTGTAAATGTAGTGTAGTCAGTCTGTTAAGGTGAGGTGTTGGAAATGTAGTGTAGTCAGTCTGTTAAGGTGAGGTGTTGTAAATGTAGTGTAGTCACCTCTGTTAAGGTGAGGTGTTGTAAATGTAGTGACGTCACCTCTTAAGGTGAGGTGTTGTAAATGTCCCAACACAGGAAGTCCATGTATAAGGAAGTAGAGGAAGAAATGGGCGTTATGGGTAGAAGACAAAAACATCTGAGGTTTGTAGCTTTCTTTTACAATTTAATGTAGAAAAGTGTTCTGGAGAAGTTAGGCTATCATAGAGAGACAGATGATTTAGGGGTAAGACATCTACAGAAATGTAAAGTTAATACAATACTGATTTCAACTTTCAAGAATGATAATTTTACTGTACATTGGTGTTGATTCATATTGCTTAGCCTAATCAATATGATCCAATGTGATGTGATGTTATAGGCTACAGGGCTATGAGGTAGGGTATTATTGGTAAAGGCGATTGACATCACATTATCGTGATTATTATCCACATGTCGAAACTGCGTTAGAAAGAGGTGCATCGGAATTATGTAAAGCTGTCACTAAAGAAAATAGTCTGTTTCGACAAGTCAGTCAAGTAAAAATGACGCGCAACAATAGCATAGAAACTATTTAAATGTTGGGATAAATCAAAGTTCAAGTTGAAAATGCTTTCTGGCGACACCGATCAGAAAGGCTGTGGTCCGTTTTGCTCAGTGCTGGACGCTTCATATAACTTGGCCAGCGCACTGTTGCGTAATGTTCCGCATCGTTGTCGGCACACCTGAATACAAGCCCGGGTGGAACGGACGAGATAAACTGTTGGCACCTCATGTGAAGTCAAGCAGTGCATGGGTGTATTCACTAAGGGCACTATTCCAACTTATGAAATTACGCCTTTCCTACGCACTGCTCATAGTTTCTATTCACACTTTACCTTATTAAGTTGCATAATGGGTTTTGCAGGCGTGGTTCGCTTGCGTGGGATGAATAAATGTATTTCAACCGCTGAAAACACTCCCACTTGCTTGGTAGATTTAAAAATACTCCCGATTTTGTAGATTATTTAGACACATTTTAGGGTTTGGAAAGTATGTATGAATCATACAAGAAAAACTGGTTTGGAGAAACTTTACACACTAAATATATTGATTAATAAAAAATACAGTGGTTTGATTCATCCTGAAAGTTGTCATATTCAAGTTCAATCCATGAAATATTGGAAGGTGGAAAAAAAGTGTACAATAGGGGTTGAATAGGGGGTCCTATACATTTACCCTAATTCTCACTAATCATGGAACTGTATGAAACCGGTTCAGTCGTCGTGAACCGTGAACCAGGCTACAGGTTTAACCTGCTACGTGTGGTCTGAGTTCCATAATGATTCAAACAGGCTACATGTCCTAAATTCTTGCACAACGTTAGCCTAATGCTAACGACCCTCAGGAACAACTGACGTGACAGAGGAAAGAAAGGGAAACAGAAAGGAATGATGCAAAATGTAAGCTACAAATTGAAGAAAACGAACACTAACGTGACAGTTATAAATGTATGTGGGTTTTACTGACCGTGGTTCTCGATAGTGGCTGATATTGAACATGATACAACTTGTAAAATAAACGGAGAAAAGCCTGGGCATAGCCTATAATTAAAACATTCCGAAGCTCATACATCAACTCGGCAGGTTCAGTCCTACAGAAGCCTAAAGCTTGGGGGTCCAAATTGCATCCACGCCTATTATGAGGTCACACCAGTAGAGGTGCGTGCGTAAAATCACTGGGGAAGACAGAAAAATACAATACAATCTATGTGTTGTAATAATGTTTTTGCTCTATAACCTGTTAATTCATATGCCTTGTGACCCTGATATAGGCTTTAGGCCTAAAGGTCGAGACAATAAGAAGACACAGTGGGAGAATAAATTCAACCACACCTTTGTTTTATCACAAAACCAGAGAGCAACTTCTGTCCGGTTAAGTCCACAAAGCATATTCTATGTAACAGAAAGTTACATGACCTACATCATGGTCAAGCCAGTTAATGTTTCCGACCACTAAACAACGATTGATTTAGAACCACAGAGAGTTACCGCAAGTTGTAAATGTAGTGTAGTCACCGCTGTTAAGGTGTGTGTGTGTGTGTCTGTGTGTGTGTGTGTGTGTGTGTGTGTCTCTGTGTGTGTGTGTTAGAGAGAGAGACAGATCCTATGTCAATAAGCTCTAAGGTCCTATGTTACTACACAGTGTATAGAGTACGTACTCTCAAATGACACCCTTTTCCCTATATAGTGCACTACTTTTGATATTGCACTATGCTCAATCTCCACCTCTCCCTCCCTCTCTCCATCCCTCTCTCCACCCCTCTCTCCCTACCTCCCTCCCTCCACCCCCTCCATCCCTCCACCCACCCTCCCTCCCATCCCCCCCACCTCTTCCTCTCTCCCCCCACCTCTCCCACACTCCTCCCTCCCCCCAACTCTCCCTGTCTCCTCCCTCCCTCCCTCCACCTCTCCCTGTCTCCTCCCTCCCTCCCTCCCTCCCTCCCTCCCTCCACCTCTTTCCCTCCCTCCACCTCTCCCTCTCGCCACCTCCACCTCTCCCTCCCTCCCTCCACCTCTCCCTCTCTCTTCCTCCCTCCCTCTCGACACCTCTCCCTCTACCTCTCCCCTCCCTCCACCTCATGTCCCAACATAGGAAGTATAAGGAAGTAGAGGAAGAAATTGACTTTACAGGGAGAAGACAAAAACATCAGAGGTCTGTAGCTTTCTTTTACAATTTAATGTAGAAAAGTGTTCTGGAGAACTTAGGCTATCATAGAGAGACAGATGATTTAAGGGTAAGACGTCTGCAGAATTATAAAGTTAATACAATACTGATTTCAACTTTCAAGAATGATGAGTTTAGTCTTATATTGGTGTTGATTCATATTAATTAGCCTAATCAATATGATCCAATGTGATGTGATGTTATAGGCTACAGGGCTATGAGGTAGGGTATTATTGGTAAAGGCGACTGACAGCACATTATCGTGATTATTATCCGCGTGATGAAACAACGTTAGAAGACGTGCATCGGAATTATGTAAAGATGTCACTAAATAAAGAAAATAGTCTGTTTCGACAAGTCAGTCAAGTAAAAATGACGTGCAACAATAGCATAGAAACTAAATAAATGTTGGGATAAATCAAAGTTCAAGTTGAAAATGCTTTCTGGCGACATGGATCAGAAAGGTGGTGGTCCGTTTTGCTCACTGCTGTGCGCTCGATATAACTTGGCCGGCGCACCGTTGCGTAATGTTACCCACTGGTTCAATCGTTGTCGGCACACCTTTCTTCTGAATACCTGCCCCGGTGCAACGGACGAGATAAACTGATCGCACCTCATGTGAACTCGAGCAGTGCATGGGTGTATTCACTAAGGGCACTATTCCAATTTATGAAAATACGCCTTTCTTATGCACGCCTTTCCCTACGCACTGCTCATCGTTTCTATTCACACTTTACCTTATTAAGTTGCATAACGGGCTTTGCAGGCGTGGTTCCCTTTGCGTGCGCTGAATAAATGTAATTCAACCGCTGAAAACACTCCCACTTGCTGGCCGACAGATTTTCTGGTGGAGTTTTCATTAAATAGCGTTTTCAGTACATACATTTTAAGCCTTTAAGGACGGTGTACCTTTAATTAGATTGTTGTCGACAGACTAGAATACATCGAGAGAACGGGTTGAGAATATAAAAAATACTCGGATTTTGTAGATTATTTAGGCACATTTTAGGGTTAGGAAAGTATGTATGAATCATAAAAAAACTGGTTTGGAGAACCTTTACACACGATGCAAAAATGATGCAAAATCTATGCTTCAAATGGAAGAAAACGAACACTAAAGTGACAGTTATAAATGTATGCGGGTTTTACTGATGGTTGCTGTCGATAGTGGCTGATATTTAACATGATACAACTTGTAAAATAAACGGAGAAAAGCCCGGGCATAGCCTATAATTACAGTTTTTTACAATCACTTTGGCACTAATTTCAGAACCTTGACGTCACTTTTCAAAACTCTAGACACAAAACTCAAAACGGTCATCACTTGTAACACAGGCTGTCCAATGTTCAAAACATTGCATTGTGCATTCATATCTTTAAAGAAATCTTACACTTGCACAATCATTGATTCAAAATACAAATTTATTGTGAAATACCAATGAAACGTTAATTTAGATCACCCACACACAAGCAACCGATAGTTTCACTGTGTCATTGTTCGTACAATCATTAAATATTGTAGTACAAAATAGGTGATACATGTTTCATTATGGTACTACATGTAAATACATCCCTGTAAAAGTACTACAGTAGTAGAGAGAATACCACAGACACAGTGGAATCATTGAACAAAATCTGAAATATATTGATGAAAAACAATACAGTACTGTAAAACATCAACTTGCTTGCTTGTACTGTAAAAAGCAAAACATAGGAGTGATTACTGTACTTCTACATGTTCATCAACTCTGTCTTGTGGTTTTGGCCACAGGTTCTCATCTACATCACAATGGATGTTTTCATTAGCCAAACATCTTGGAAAAAACCTTTGGCCATGGCGAATCCAGGCCTGACACTGGTCTGCCGTGATGTCATTGCATGCGTCATCCATGGCCTGGAGAAGAGTGACTTATTCATGAGGGCGCCTATCATAAACCTTCCATCTCCATGTGGAGAAATATTCCTTAATCGGGTTAAGGAAAGGAGAGTATGGGGGGTAAATACAGGGTGGTCAATTGTGCATGGGCCTGAAACCATGCTTGCATCATATGAGCATGGTGGAACCTGACATTATCCCACACGATGACATAGGTCACGCCATCAGCTCTACAGACCTAATCGAGCTCATCAAGGAAGGTTACAAGGGGACCATAGAAACGGTGTCTGATAAAGAATGATGATGAAATATTACATCCATAGATAATGTAGTCTAATTGGTTCATGCTCCACGCTAATTGGTGACAATGAATCTCGTTACTTTGAAACTTTCATGATCTAAACATGGAATATTGTTTGTCTGTTTCCATACAACTATGCATTAAGAGTAATGCAACAGTTACTTATCATTTTGAGCAGTTGTATCAATTGATAGTTGGATAATTGTAATGAAATGAGTAGACACTCATCTGAAATGTAATGTGTGAATTGCCTTTTGAAATAGTAGTACTTTGATATTAAGTTGTGTCATATTGAACAGGTGACTTTTGTTAAATGAACAAATGATCTTAGTTTTATGTGTATTGTATCCAAGCAATTGAAAAAAGTGTTAGAGTTTTGAAAAATTTGCATTTTGATCATTGGTTGTGAGTTTTGTGTCTAGAGTTTTGAAAAATGACGTCAAGGTTCTGAAATTAGTGCCAAAGTGATTGTAAAAAACTGTAAAACATTCCGAAGCTCATACATCAACTCGGCAGGTTCAGTCCTGCAGAAGCCTAAAGCTTGGGGGGTCCAAATTGCATCCACGCCTATTATGAGGTCACACCAGTAGAGGTGCGTGCGTAAAATCACTGGGGAAGACAGAAAAATACAATACAATCTATGTGTTGTAATAATGTTTTTTGCTCTATAACCTGTTAATTCATATGCCTTGTGACCCTGATATAGGCTTTAGGTCTAAAGGTCGAGACAATAAGAAGACACAGTGGGAGAATAAATTCAACCACACCTTTGTTTTTATCACAAAACCAGAGAGCAACTTCTGTCCGGTTAAGTCCACAATGCATATTCTATGTAACAGACAGTTACATGACCTACATCATGGTCAAGCAAGTTAATGTTTCCGATCACTAAACAACTATTGATTTAGAACCACAGAGAGTTACCGCAAGTTGTAAATGCAGTGTAGTCACCTCTGTTAAGGTATGTGTGTGTGTGTGTCTGTGTGTGTGTGTGTGTGTGTGTGTGTGTGTGTCTGTGTGTGTGTCTGTGTGTGTGTCTGTGTGTGTGTGTGTGTGTGTGTGTGTGTGTGTGTGTGTCTCTGTGTGTGTGTGTGTGTGTCTCTCTGTGTGTGTGTGTGTGTCTCTGTGTGTGTGTCTCTCTGTGTGTGTGTGTGTGTGTGTGTGTGTGTGTGTGTGTGTGTGTGTGTGTGTGTGTGTGTGTGTGTGTGTGTGTGTGTGTGTGTGTGTCTCTGTGTGGGTGTGTGTGTGTGTGTGTGTTAGAGAGAGAGACAGATCCTATGTCAATAAGCTCTAAGGTCCTGTGTTACTACACAGTGTATAGAGTACGTACTCTCAAATGACACCCTTTTCCCTATATAGTGCACTACTTTTGATATTGCATTATGCTCAATCTCCACCTCCCCTCCCTCCTTCTCTCCACCTCTCCTCCCTCCACTCCACCTCTCCCTCTCTCCCCCCACCTCTCCCTCTCTCCTCCCTCCCTCCCTCTACCTCTCCCCTCCCTCCACCTCATGTCCCAACATAGGTAGTATCAGGAAGTAGAGGAAGAAATGGACCTTACAGGTAGAAGACAAAAACATCGGAGGTTTGTAGCTTTCTTTTACAATTTAATGTAGAAAAGTGTTCTGGAGAAGTTAGGCTATCATAGAGAGACAGATGATTTAGGGGTAAGACATCTACAGAAATGTAAAGTTAATACAATACTGATTTCAACTTTCAAGAATGATAATTTTACTGTACATTGGTGTTGATTCATATTGCTTAGCCTAATCAATATGATCCAATGTGATGTGATGTTATAGGCTACAGGGCTATGAGGTAGGGTATTAATGGTAAAGGCGATTGACATCACATTATCGTGATTATTATCCACATGTCGAAACTGCGTTAGAAAGACGTGCATCGGAATTATGTAAAGCTGTCACTAAAGAAAATAGTCTGTTTCGACAAGTCAGTCAAGTAAAAATGACGTGCAACAATAGACATAGAAACTATTTAAATGTTGGGATAAATCAAAGTTCAAGTTGAAAATGCTTTCTGGCGACACCGATCAGAAAGGCTGTGGTCCGTTTTGCTCAGTGCTGTACGCTTCATATAACTTGGCCAGCGCACTGTTGCGTAATGTTCCGCATCGTTGTCGGCACACCTGAATACAAGCCCGGGTGCAACCGACGAGATAAACTGTTGGCACCTCATGTGAAGTCAAGCAGTGCATGTGTGTATTCACTAAGGGCACTATTCCAACTTATGAAATTACGCCTTTCCTACGCACTGCTCATAGTTTCTATTCAGAAATATTGGAAGATGGAAAAAAAGTGTACAATAGGGGTTGAATAGGGGGGTCCTATACATTTACCCTAATTCTCACTAATCATGGAACTGTATGAAACCGGTTCAGTCGTCGTGAACCGTGAACCAGGCTACAGGTTTAACCTGCTACGTGTGGTCTGAGTTCCATAATGATTCAAACAGGCTACATGTCCTAAATTCTTGCACAACGTTAGCCTAATGCTAACGACCCTCAGGAACAACTGACGTGACAGAGGAAAGAAAGGGAAACAGAATGGAATGATGCTAAATGTAAGCTACAAATGGAAGAAAACGAACACTAAAGTGACAGTTATAAATGTATGTGGGTTTTACTGACGGTGGTTCTCGATAGTGGCTGATATTTAACATGATACAACTTGTAAAATAAACGGAGAAAAGCCTGGGCATAGCCTATAATTAAAACATTCCGAAGCTCATACATCAACTCGGCAGGTTCAGTCCTACAGAAGCCTAAAGCTTGGGGGTCCAAATTGCATCCACGCCTATTATGAGGTCACACCAGTAGAGGTGCGTGCGTAAAATCACTGGGGAAGACAGAAAAATACAATACAATCTATGTGTTGTAATATTTGTTTTGCTCTATAACCTGTTAATTCATATGCCTTGTGACCCTGATATAGGCTTTAGGCCTAAAGGCCGAGACAATAAGAAGACACAGTGGGAGAATAAATTCAACCACACCTTTGTTTTATCACAAAACCAGAGAGCAACTTCTGTCCGGTTAAGTCCACAAAGCATATTTTATGTAACAGACAGTTACATGACCTACATCATGGTCAAGCAAGTTAATGTTTCTGATCACTAAACAACTATTGATTTAGAACCACAGAGAGTTACCGCAAGTTGTAAATGCAGTGTAGTCACCTCTGTTAAGGTGTGTGTGTGTGTGTGTGTGTGTGTGTGTGTGTTAGAGAGAGAGACAGATCCTATGTCAATAAGCTCTAAGGTCCTATGTTACTACACAGTGTATAGAGTACGTACTCTCAAATGACACCCTTTTCCCTATATAGTGCACTACTTTTGATATTGCACTATGCTCAATCTACACCTCTCCTCCCTCCCTCCCTCCAACCCCTCCCTCTCTCCACCCCCCCTCCCTCCCTCCCTCCACCCCCCCTCCCTCCCTCCCTCCAACCTCACTCCACCCTCACTCCACCTCTCCCTCTCTCCTCCCACCTCTCCCTCTCTCCTCCCTCCCTCCCTCTACCTCTCACCCTACTTGTAGAGAAACGCCAATGACATCCTCCTCTCTTTCATGTTGACAAAATGGTCTATCACTCTGTCATACAGTACACGCTCTATCACTCTGTCATACAGTACACGGTCTATCACTCTGTCATACAGTACACGGTCTATCACTCTGTCATACAGTACACGGTCTATCACTCTGTCATACAGTACACGGTCTATCACTCTGTCATACAGTACACGGTCTATCACTCTGTCATACAGTACACGGTCTATCACTCTGTCATACAGTACACGGTCTATCACTCTGTCATACAGTACACGGTCTATCACTCTGTCATACAGTACACGGTCTATCACTCTGTCATACAGTACACGGTCTATCACTCTGTCATACAGTACACGGTCTATCACTCTGTCATACAGTACACGGTCTATCACTCTGTCATACAGTACACGGTCTATCACTCTGTCATACAGTACACGGTCTATCACTCTGTCATACAGTACACGGTCTATCACTCTGTCATACAGTACACGGTCTATCACTCTGTCATACAGTACACGGTCTATCACTCTGTCATACAGTACACGGTCTATCACTCTGTCATACAGAGCTTTTAAATCAAAGGCCAAATGCTCGCAGGCTTCCCTTGTCTTCAATGCTACGGGCAACAATGTCATACTCGTTTGGACCAGACAGCATCAGATAGATGGCCTACACATAGAGAGACAGAGGGGCGCTGTTTAGCTCGCTCGGATGCTTTCTCCTGTGAGATACATTCAGCCTCTTGCGAATTAAAGGACAATTATGAAGCACAGAGAGACGAAAGATACATTATAGCCTGGCTTCCTTTGGTATAGAATAAATACCTGTCAACTATTTTAACTGTCTGTAATGTCTACTTGGTAAATGTTTATAATGTCTGTCAATCTAAGCTGTAACGTATTTTTAGTTGTGTTTACCCGAGGTAGACTAGCTGTTGTTATGGGGATCCAAGTCAAATCAAATCAAATTAACTGTGCATGTTTAAATGCAACAGGAAGTCTCTGTTTGAACTTTGACCACAGACAGTAAAAGTGTTGTCATTGTTAATGGTTCTTCAACAATGTTCAGAAATATTGACTGTTCTGTTATTTCTTATTGTAGCTGAGTGAGCTGTGACTTACATCTAAAATGAGTCTCTCTGGGGAGAGAGAGGAGGGGACCACTGCCTCTAAAATGAGTCTCTCTGGGGAGAGAGAGGAGGGGACCACTGCCTCTAAAATGAGTCTCTCTGGGGAGAGAGAAGAGGAGACCACTGCCTCTAAAATGAGTCTCTCTGGGGAGAGAGAGGAGGGGACCACTGCCTCTAAAATGAGTCTCTCTGGGGGAGAGAGAGGAGGGGACCACTGCCTCTAAAATGAGTCTCTCTGGGGGAGAGAGAGGAGGGGACCACTGCCTCTAAAATGAGTCTCTCTGGGGAGAGAGAGGAGGGGACCACTGCCTCTAAAATGACTCAAGACACCAGTTCTAAGAGGTAAGAGATTACATGTAAAATATACAGTTCTCTTAAAGATATAAAACTAAAGGGAAAAGTTTTCCCAAATTACATCAAATGTAGTTCTACATCATTAATTTAAAAGTCCCCAAACCGATTTACCAATTGCAGACTGTCGCTTTATAAAGAAACATCAGGACTTCTATGAGTTCAGCTATACAGTTGTTGAAATGATGTAGATGAGGTACTGATGATATATTGATGAGGTGATCTGCCTCCCTGTTTTGTTCAGTGTCCAGAAGCCCAGAGCAGAGTCACCTGCCCCCAGCCTGTTATCAATGAAGAGTGATCAGCCACCTGCTTTCAGCCAGGAACCATTACCAGATGACAATAAGGAAGTGGAGAGTTTGGACAGTGAGGATGCATTAAAGATCACACACAACCTTCTGGACAGAAGAAGTAAGACTATGTTTCATACAATATTACAAAGAACGGGACAAAGGCCCCTCTAACACACACACACACACACACACACACACACACACACACACACACACACACACACACACACACACACACACACACACACACACACACACACACACACACACACATGAACTTATGAGTCCCAACTCTCATTGTTTTCCTACAGGTCAAACTCTTCTGACAGTCCAACAAGACATTAAGGCTAAACTGAAACACAAGTATCAACACATATCTGAAGGAATTGAACACCATGGAAACCAAAGTCTGTTAAAGGACGTCTACACAGAGCTCTACATCACAGAGGGTGGAAGTGGAGGGGTCAATTATGAACATGAGGTGAGACAGATAGAGATGGCATCCAAGAAACAAACCACACAAGAGACACCAATCAAATGCAACGACATCTTCAAGCCTTTACCTGGACAAGACAAACCTATCAGAACTGTGCTGACAAAAGGAATCGCTGGCATTGGAAAAACAGTCTCTGTGCAGAAGGTCATCCTTGACTGGGCAGAGGGAAAAGCAAATCAGGACGTTCATTTCATGTTTCCTCTTCCTTTCCGTGATCTGAACCTGAAAAAGGACCAATACAGTCTGATGCAACTTCTTTCCCACTACTTCTCAGAGCTGAAAGAGATTGACAACATTGAAGATGGTGAAACCAAAACTGTTTTCATTTTTGATGGTCTGGATGAGTGTCGACTTCCTCTAGACTTCAAAAACAATGAGAGGTGCTGTGATGTCACGAAGCCAACCTCAGTGGACGTGCTGCTGACAAACCTCATCAAGGGGAATCTGCTTCCCTCTGCTCTCCTCTGGATAACCTCACGGCCTGCAGCAGCCAATCAGATCCCTCCTGAGTGTGTTGACCAGGTGACAGAGGTACGAGGGTTCAATGATCCACAGAAGGAGGAGTACTTCAGGAAGAAAATCACAGATCAGAATCTGGCCAATGAAATCATCAAACACATGAAGACATCAAGGAGCCTCCACATCATGTGCCACATGCCAGTCTTCTGTTGGATATCAGCCACTGTCCTTGAGATTATGCTGAAAGAGGCAGAGAAGGATGAAGTCCCCAAAACTCTGACCCAGATGTTCACACACTTCACGCTCATCCAAATCACTGTGAAGAACAAGAAGTACAACAAAGCCACAGAGACAAACCCAAAGGAACTGTCTCAGTCAGACAAAGAGATGATCCTGAAACTGGCAAAGCTGGCTTTCCAACAGCTGCAGAAGGGCAACCTGATCTTCTATGAGGAGGACCTGAGAGAGTGTGGCCTTGATGTCACAGAGGCATCAGAGTACTCAGCATTGTGTACAGAGATCTTTAAAGAAGAATCTGGGCTGAACCAAGAGAAGGTCTACAGCTTTGTGCATCTGAGCATGCAGGAGTTTCTAGCAGCAGTGCATGCTTTAGAATCATGTCTGGACAAGAAGGAAAATGTTTTCCCCCCCAAAGCAGTCACTAGTGATAGTGATGATGATTCCTCTGACGATGACTATGATGAAGAAGCCACTCCAACCCTACTCCAAAATGTCATCACACAACAGGACAGAGACATGAAGTCAGACCCGTTGTATGACTTACACAGGAGAGCAGTGGACCAGGCCTTGAAGAGTGAGAATGGACACCTGGACCTGTTCCTCCGCTTCCTTCTGGGCCTCTCACTGGAGTCCAATCAGAATCTGTTACGAGGCCTTCTGACACAGACAGGAAGTACAACACAGAGCAATGAGGAAACAGTCGAGAGAACAGTCAGGTACCTTTCAGACAAGATCGAAAGGGAATCCTCACCAGAAAGGATCATCAACTTGTTCCACTGTCTGAATGAACTTGGTGCCAACTCTCTAGTTGAAGAAATGCAAACCTCCCTGCGATCAGGAACTCTTTCAGAAACAGACCTAGAACTTCACCAATGTTCAGCCCTGGCCTACCTGTTACTGATGTCAGAGGAGGTGCTGGAGGAGTTTGACCTGAAGACATACACCACATCAGAGGAAGGTTATCAGAGGTTGCTGCCGGTAGTGAAAACCTGCAAGAGAGCACTGTAAGTTCTACTATTGAGTTGATGTATACAGTATCATTATTCTGAAGGATTTGTATATCTAACAGATGATCTCCTCTCTCCAGACTGGATCACTGTGACCTCACAGATGAATCCTGTGAGACTCTGGCTTCAGCTCTGCAGACACCAAACTCCCCCCTGAGAGAACTGGACCTCAGCTACAATGACCTGGAAGACAGAGGAGTGAAGCTGCTCTGTGTTGGACTAACCAGTGCACTCTGCAACATACAGACACTAGTGTGAGTTAACTATCTTCAGTATCTACTGTGAGTGTTTATATATTATGTATGTAGTTAGTATGTGTATGTTTTTAACATTATTTGAACATCTTGGTAAATATGCAGAAACATACATAAAATGTGATAAATATATCAAACTAAGGTTAAATATCTTGAGTGAGTTAGTATGTTTTTAACATTGGTTAATCATGTGTCCTTCTGTTATTGTCTTAATGCATCTCATTATTCTTAAAGCTTTGCATATTTATCAGTGTATCACTATATCTCCTCTCTCCAGACTGGCTGGCTGTGAACTCACATATGAATCCTGTGAGACTCTGGCCTCAGCTCTGCAGACACCAAACTCCCCCCTGAGAGAACTGGACCTCGGATACAATTACCTGGGAGACCGAGGAGTGGAGCTGCTCTGTGTTGGACTAACCAGTCCACTCTGCAACATACAGACACTTGTGTGAGTTAACTTTATTCAGTATGAGTTATTATGTGTATGTTTTAAACATTATTTGAACGTATTGGTAAATATGCAGAAACATACATAAAATGTGATAAATATATCAAACTAAGGTTAAATGTCTTGAGTGAGTTAGTATGTTTTTAACATTGGTTAATCATGTGTCCTTTTGTTATTGTCTTAATGCATCTCATTATTCTTAAAGCTTTGCATATTTAACAGTGTATCACTATATCTCCTCTCTCCAGACTGGATCGCTGTGAACTCACATATGAATCCTGTGAGACTCTGGCCTCCGCTCTGCAGACACCAAACTCCCCCCTGAGAGAACTGGACCTCAGCTGCAATGACCTGGGAGACAGAGGAGTGGAGCTGCTCTGTGTTGGACTAACCAGTCCACTCCGCAACATACAGACACTAGTGTGAGTTAAATATCTTCAGTATCCACTGTGAGTGTTTATATATTATGTATGTACTGTATACTGAACAAAAATATAAATGCAACATGCAACCATTTCAAAGGTTTTACTGAGTTACAGTTCAAATGAGGAAATCAGTCAATTGAAATAAATTCATTAGGCCCTAATCTATGGATTTCACATAAATGGGAATTCAGATATGCATCTGTTGGTCACAGATACCTTTAAAAAAATAAGTATGGGTGTGTATCAGAAAACCAGTCCTTATCTGGTGTGACCACCATTTGCCTCATGCAGCGCGACACGTCTCCTTCACATAGAGTTGATCAGGCTGTTGATTGTGGCCTGTGGAATGTTGTCCCACTCCTCTTCAATGGCTGTGCGAAGTTGCTGGAAACTGCCGGGAACTGGAAGACGCTGTCGTACACGTCGATCCAGAGCATCCCAAACATGCATGTCTGGTGAGTATGCAGTCCATGGAAGAACTGGGACATTTTCAGCTTCCAGGAATTGTATACAGATCCTTGCGACATGGGGCCGTGCATTATCATACTGAAACATGAGGTGATGGCGGCGGTTGAATGGCACGACAATGGGCCTCAGGATCTCGTCACGGTATCTCTGTGCATTCTAATTCCCATCGATAAAATGCGATTGTGTTCATTGTCCGTAGCTTATGCCTGCCCATACCATAACCCCACCGCCACCATGGGGCACTCTGTTCACAACGTTGAAATCAGCAAACCGCTCGTCCACACAATGCCATCACGACGCCATACACGCTTTCTGCCATCTTCCCGGTACAGTTGAAACCGGGATTCATCCGTGAAGAGCACACTTCTCCAGTGTGCCAGTGGCCATCGAAGGTGAGCATTTGCCCACAGAAGTCGGTTACGACGCCAAACTGCAGTCAGGTCAAGACCCTGGTGAGGATGACGAGCACGCAGATGAGCTTCCCTGAGACGGTTTCTGACAGTTTGTGCAGAAAGTATTCGGTTGTGAAAACCCACAGTTAAATCAGCTGTCCTGGTGGCTTGTCTCAGACCATCCTGCAGGTGAAGAAGCCGGATGTGGAGGTCCTGGGCTGGCGTGGTTAGTCTGTGATTGTGAGGCCGGTAGGATGTACTGCCAAATTCTCTAAAACGATGTTGAAGGCAGTTTATGGAAGAGAAATTAACATAAAATTCTCTAGCAACAGCTCTGGTGGACATTCCTGCAGTCATCATGCCAATTGCACGCTCCCTCAAAACTTGACACATCTGTGGCATTGTGTTGTGTGACAAAACTGTACATTTCAGAGTGGCCTTTTATTGTCCCCAGCACAAGGTGCACCTGTGTAATGATCATGCAGTTTAATCAGCTTCTTGATATACCACACCTGTCAGGTGAATGGATTATCTTAACAAAATGGATTATCTTAACAAAGGAGAAATGCTCACTAACAGGGATCTAAACAAATTTATGCACAACATTTGAGAGAAATAAGCTTTTGTGCGTATGGAACATATCTGGGATATTTTATTTCAGCTCATGAAACGTGGGACCAACACTTTACATGTTGGGTTTATATTTCTGTTCAGTATAGTTAGTATGTGTATGTTTTTAACATTATTTTAACATTTTGGGACATATCCAGAAACATACATAACATATATAAAACTAAGGTAAATATCTTGAGTGAGTTAGTATGTTTTTAACATTGGTTAATCATGTGTCCTTCTGTTATTATCTTAATGCATCTCATTATTCTTAAAGCTTTGCATATTTAACAGTGTATCACTATATTTCCTCTCTCCAGACTGTCTGACTGTAAACTCACATATGAATCCTGTGAGACTCTGGCTTCAGCTCTGCAGACACCAAACTCCCCCCTGAGAGAACTGGACCTCAGATACAATGACCTGGGAGACAGAGGAGTGGAGCTGCTCTGTGTTGGACTAACCAGTCCACTCTGCAACATACAGACACTAGTGTGAGTTAACTTTATTCAGTATGAGTTATTATGTGGATGTTTCAGACATTTGTTAATCATGCGCTCTTCTGTCCTCTAGTCTAGGTCAGTGTGGTCTGACAGAGGGTTGCTGTTCAGATCTGGCCTCAGTCCTGAGTTCACCCAACTCACAACTGAAACAACTGGAGCTGAGAGACAATGACCTGCAGGACTCAGGAGTTACACTGCTGTCTGCTGGACTGGAGGATCCAGACTGTAAACTACACACACTGGGGTATGTACAGCTGTTTCAGTCAGGTCGGTACTGAGCTGAGTTACACTGCCCTCTGCTGGACTGGAGGATCCAGACTGTAAACTACACACACTGGGGTATGTACAGCTGTTTCAGTCAGGTCGGTACTGAGCTGAGTTACACTGCCCTCTGCTGGACTGGAGGATCCAGACTGTAAACTACACACACTGGGGTATGTACAGCTGTTTCAGTCAGGTCGGTACTGAGCTTAGTAAAACAAAAATCTAATGTTTCATCACAATGTTTGTGTCATGGGCAAATATATGGGTGTCCTACAAGATGATTGACACCAGTCCACCAACCTAGACAGCTGTTGTGTCTCTCTGTAGGCTGTCTGGCTGTCTGGTCACAGAGGAGGGCTGTGCTGCTCTGTCTTCAGCTCTGAGGTCAAACCCCTCCCACCTGAAAGAGCTGGACCTGAGCTACAATCACCCAGGAGACTCTGCAGGGGGACTGCTTTCAGCTGCTCTGGTGGATCCCACAGATAAACTGATGAAGCTGAAGTAAGTCAGAATAGATGTCCTAATAGTGTGAGCAGTGGTTGTGTCCTATGTAGTGTAGTAGGTTCAGTAACATGAGGACATGATGGTAGAATTAAGGGGACGTTTACCCAGCAGGCTTAGCACTCCAACACAGCATACATCATCACCACATGAATACTCTTCTTCTGCATCTCTGATATCCTGTTGGAATTGTACTCTGTTCTGTATGCAGTAGGTAGGCTAGAATACCTGTATGTCTCTAGTAATGAATTGTACTCTGTTCTGAATGGAGTAGGTTGGATAGAATACCTGTATGTTTCTAGTAATGTATTGTACTCTGTTCTGTATGCAGTAGGTAGGATAGAATACCTGTATTTCTCTAGTAATGAATTGTACTCTGTTCTGTATGCAGTAGGTAGGATAGAATACCTGTATGTCTCTAGTAATGAACTTGGATAGTGCACCAGAACACAACAATATGGTTTAAATGTTGACTGCTTTATTAGGTATTTGACAGTCAATAACCTGTTTCTCCTACAGTGTGGATCATGGTGGAGAGTTCAGGCTGAAACCAGGGCTGAGGAAATGTAAGTCTCTTCAATCCTAATTAACTACATATTCAGAACTACAGTAACATAGTAACTAATCAATACTTGTTCTCTACCTACAAAACAACATTTTATATGAAGATGTGGTTTGATTAAACTCTCCTTTTGTCTACAGATGCCTGTCAGCTCACCCTGGACCCAAATACAGCAAACCCAAAGCTGATACTGTCTGAGGGGAACAGGAAGGTGACACGGGTGGAGGAGAAGCAGCATTATGAAGACCATCTTCCCCAAGTTCTCTGCAGAGAAGGCTTATCTGGATCTCGTTATTACTGGGAGGTGGAGAGGGATGGTGACATGGCTCTCATTGGTGTGGTGTACAAAGGAACGAAGAGTAAGGGAGAGAAGAAGGACAGTTATATTGGATTCAACAGGAAGTCCTGGTGTTTATTCTGCTCTGACAGTGTATATACCTTTAACCATGCTACAGTCAGCAGATCCATCCCTGGTCCTGTTTCTAACAGAGTTGGAGTGTATCTGGACTGGCCAGCTGGTACTTTGTCCTTCTATAGTGTGTCCTCCTCTGGTACACTGACACACCTTTACACAGAACACACCACATTCACTGAACCCCTCTATCCTGGGTTTGGGTTTGGGTTTGGGGTTTCCTCCGTCTCAATGACCCTGTGTCAGATAGATGACCAACACATTCAAAGGTGAGTCATAGCAATGTTTCATCATGTGTTTTCCTCTGGAATCATTCCTACAATTAGATTAGTATTGGTGTGTTTTAATGTGTTCTGTTGGACCTACAGACAGTTAGATTAGTAGTAGTGGTGTGTTTTAATGTGTTCTGTTGGACCTACAGACAGTTAGAATAGTAGTAGTGGTGTGTTTTAATGTGTTCTGTTGGACCTACAGACAGTTAGATTAGTAGTGGTGGTGTGTTTTAATGTGTTCTGTTGGACCTACAGACAGTTAGATTAGTAATGGTGGTGTGTTTTAATGTGTTCTGTTGGACCTACAGACAGTTAGATTAGTAGTGGTGTGTTTTAATGTGTTCTGTTGGACCTACAGACAGTTAGATTAGTAGTGGTGGTGTGTTTTAATGTGTTCTGTTGGACCTACAGACAGTTAGATTAGTAATGGTGGTGTGTTTTAATGTGTTCTGTTGGACCTACAGACAGTTAGATTAGTAGTGGTGTGTTTTAATGTGTTCTGTTGGACCTACAGACAGTTAGATTAGTAGTAGTGGTGTGTTTTAATGTGTTCTGTTGGACCTACAGACAGTTAGATTAGTAGTAGTGGTGTGTTTTAATGTGTTCTATTGGACCTACAGACAGTTAGATTAGTAGTAGTGGTGTGTTTTAATGTGTTCTGTTGGACCTACAGACAGTTAGATTAGTAGTGGTGGTGTGTTTTAATGTGTTCTGTTGGACCTACAGACAGTTAGATTAGTAGTAGTGGTGTGTTTTAATGTGTTCTGTTGGACCTACAGACAGTTAGATTAGTAGTGGTGTGTTTTAATGTGTTCTGTTGGACCTACAGACAGTTAGATTAGTAGTAGTGGTGTGTTTTAATGTGTTCTGTTGGACCTACAGACAGTTAGATTAGTAGTAGTGGTGTGTTTTAATGTGTTCTGTTGGACCTACAGACAGTTAGATTAGTAGTGGTGGTGTGTTTTAATGTGTTCTGTTGGACCTACAGACAGTTAGATTAGTAGTAGTGGTGTGTTTTTAATGTGTTCTGTTGGACCTACAGACAGTTAGATTAGTAGTAGTGGTGTGTTTTAATGTGTTCTGTTGGACCTACAGACAGTTAGATTAGTAGTAGTGGTGTGTTTTAATGTGTTCTGTTGGACCTACAGACAGTTAGATTAGTAGTGGTGGTGTGTTTTAATGTGTTCTGTTGGACCTACAGACAGTTAGATTAGTAGTAGTGGTGTGTTTTAATGTGTTCTGTTGGACCTACAGACAGTTAGATTAGTAGTAGTGGTGTGTTTTAATGTGTTATGTTGGATGTACAGATGTTTCCTCTCCTATGTCTCACTGTAGTGTCAGTTTCACTCTAACCACAAGAGGGCATCAGAACCTGTTAAAATGATACCTGGTGACTTCACGTCTCTAGGGGCTTTCATCAAGATAAGCAATGTCACCTGTAATGTCACCATCAGTATTGACTCCATGGAAGTTGAAATAGTGTTATGTCACATTTGGTAATCCACCCTACATAGGGAGTGGTTCTGTCACCCTTTATACACCCTTTGTATTGCTTATGAAGACTCTATGTATGCTATATAAAGCCTTTATAAGTTGTATTTAGTTTAATCACAGTCTATCCATCTGCTTTCCCAACAGCAGAGACCATGGTGGAGAGTGTTGTATCAAGCCTGGACCTGAGAACACCAGAGACCAGATATGTGAGTGTTAACTGATAATTGTTTTAAAATCAAAATACGATTAAAGCGTTCTTGAGTCCAAGGCAAGGAACACAACCATGATCTATTTGGTCAAAACAAACTTAAAGGTAGAGTCAGCAATATGATGTAGATGCATAAAGTAAACATCATAGTGGGTAAACTTCTACAACAACTAAGGGCGTTGGAGCGCGATGCTAAACTTCTCTGTTTTGGTCCCGTGGCTACCACACTGTAAGAGTGAAGAGAACCCGTGCACATGGGCAGATACTGTGTGAGAGAGAAGTCAGGCATCTTGCTCATCACAATATCTGCGGTGCTGCTCGTACGACATCATTTAGCTGACTCTACCTTTAAGCTCTCATCCTGGGATCTACCAGAAATCAGGCCCCCAACATCTACAAAACATGGACCAGAACCATGTTGTTTCCTGCTTCCACAAACATTCATTAATATAACACTAATGTCAGATTATGGTATGATAATGAGTGTACATTCTGAGACTGTTGCTCACTTACATTCATTTTATTACAAGTCTGTTTAATATTTATTAATTCATTATTACATGAGATTGTCCGTTTTAAATAACAACTACTTTTGACTTCAGGGATTCCTCAGAGCTGTAAGACTTGTGACCATGTTGAGGTAAGTCATAATGTCAATTCTAACTTTTACATACCTTCAGGAGTCAGGCACAGTCTGAAAGCCAGGTGTGTACTGACCAACCATTCATACTGGGATATAGACAGTCCTGTGTTCTGCTTTAGTAATATAAACACAGTCTGAAAGCCAGGTGTGTACTGACCAACCATTCATACTGGGATATAGACAGTCCTGTGTTCTGCTTTAGTAATATAAACACAGTCTGAAAGCCAGGTGTGTACTGACCAACCATTCATACTGGGATATAGACAGTCCTGTGTTCTGCTTTAGTAATATAAACACAGTCTGAAAGCCAGGTGTGTACTGACCAACCATTCATACTGGGATATAGACAGTCCTGTGTTCTGCTTTAGTAATATAAACACAGTCTGAAAGCCAGGTGTGTACTGACCAACCATTCATACTGGGATATAGACAGTCCTGTGTTCTGCTTTAGTAATATAAACACAGTCTGAAAGCCAGGTGTGTACTGACCAACCATTCATACTGGGATATAGACAGTCCTGTGTTCTGCTTTAGTAATATAAACACAGTCTGAAAGCCAGGTGTGTACTGACCAACCATTCATACTGGGATATAGACAGTCCTGTGTTCTGCTTTAGTAATATAAACACAGTCTGAAAGCCAGGTGTGTACTGACCAACCATTCATACTGGGATATAGACAGTCCTGTGTTCTGCTTTAGTAATATAAACACAGTCTGAAAGCCAGGTGTGTACTGACCAACCATTCATACTGGGATATAGACAGTCCTGTGTTCTGCTTTAGTAATATAAACACAGTCTGAAAGCCAGGTGTGTACTGACCAACCATTCATACTGGGATATAGACAGTCCTGTGTTCTGCTTTAGTAATATAAACACAGTCTGAAAGCCAGGTGTGTACTGACCAACCATTCATACTGGGATATAGACAGTCCTGTGTTCTGCTTTAGTAATATAAACACAGTCTGAAAGCCAGGTGTGTACTGACCAACCATTCATACTGGGATATAGACGGTCCTGTGTTCTGCTTTAGTAATATAAACACAGTCTGAAAGCCAGGTGTGTACTGACCAACCATTCATACTGGGATATAGACGGTCCTGTGTTCTGCTTTAGTAATATAAACACAGTCTGAAAGCCAGGTGTGTACTGACCAACCATTCATACTGGGATATAGACAGTCCTGTGTTCTGCTTTAGTAATATAAACACAGTCTGAAAGCCAGGTATGTACTGACCAACCATTCATACTGGGATATAGACAGTCCTGTGTTCTGCTTGTAGGAATGCAGGATTTTAACTGTTGTCATATTTTGTCATTAGACAGTTTAATTGGATCAATCCCCAGCATTCCATGTAACATTGAATAAATACATTAGATAAATTACTTTGTTCATTTAATGAGCCAGTTTCCCGGACAAAGATTAAGCCTAGTCTTGGACCTTAAATATCTTTCTATTGAAACTTCCATTGAGCATGCTTTAAGTCCAGCACTAGACTCAATCTGTGTCCAGGAAACTGGCCCCATATGTATAACTGACATGCTTGTCCTTGTTCAGGACTCCACACACTGGCTTCAGATTGAACCCTTGACTTCCACTGTCCAGGGAGTGAAAATGTTCAGGTAAAATAACTACTTTTAACATTTCATTCCATTTGCTAGTGTATTTCCCCATTACCTTTGGGAATAGGCTTCTAATCCAACCTCTCCATTTGACGATTGACCCTCTCTACCATATCCTGTTGTTGCCCTCAGGCACAGGACACCCAAGGGGCGTTATGAGTGCACAGTGTCTGGGCTCCGCTGGGTGTGTGACAGAGATGTCATTCTGAAGTATCACTTCAGGAACTGGGAACCCTACAGTCAACTTCTGAAAGACATGCAGTACGGACAAGGTGGTCCATTGCTGGACATCACTATGGAGTTAGGTGAACTGGAGGAAGTTCATCTGCCACACTTTGTCTGTTTAGGTAAAACCATATAGACATAATATTCAGAAATACATTTCCATGTAACTGAGTTTCACTTCCTGAATGAATGAATGAATATTCTGGGAGTTTGAGTTTACTGTGATCTGATACTGCATATTCTTTGTGTTTTAGTTGGATGAATAATCCAATATTTGTCTTTCTGTCTCCTTTTTATTGTGTTGTTCAGGGACCAACCCTTCCCTGAGGAATGAGATGAAGATTCTTCATGTAGAGGAACATGGAGTGTCTGTTGAGGAAGTGCATGAGGTCACCAGATTCCATGCCAAAATTCTCCATCCCAAGTTCTCAGTTATCTCTGTTATACTGAGCTATATCTTTTGGCGGAACATAGATGTCCACTGTGAGCTGATGCTCTATCTGTCAGTGAAAAAGCAAACACTAATTCCACGCCTATACCTGTTCCCCAGTAACCCCAGCCAAATACAGGTGAGGTACCATTCTTTTAGAGGTGACCTTAACTAAGCAGTGGTACGGTTTATGTTGACACTCATAACATGAAGATAATAGTGTGTTGCTAGTTTTCTGAATAATGTTTGAATAAGACTATACATTGACTGGTTGTGTATTTCATGCCTCGTTTCGCAGGCTGTGAAACAACAGGAAAAGTCTGAAGGGTCTTCAAGGGTTCTCATCTCAAGACCGGAGCAGGCCTTCAAACTGAATAGTTACTTCAGGCTGAACATTCCCTGTTCTACCGCCATCAATCCACCGGTACAGTTTTAGTAGACTAAGAACATGAATCTGAGATTTAAATCACATTTCTATCCATTGCTCTCTCTCGCTCGATGGCTCTCAATTCAAATGGCTTTGTTGGCATGGGAAACATATGTTTACATTGCAAGCAATCTCTCTCTCGCTCTCTCCATCTCTCTCCAGAAGATTCATCTCATACATAGAGACTCCACACCAAGCTTTTTCAGGGCGGTTGTGAAAATGACAGGGGTTAACATTGAGATGGAGTTATTCGATGATGATGAGAGGATTGCATGGAAAGAAGTGGTATCACAAGGTAGGAGCATATGTCAATCATAACTTTGTACTTTTGTAACAGATGCTATTTAGAGTGATATAACCTCATTTGGTTTATCTTTCAGATGAATACATCACTGCCACCCATTCAACAAGTAAGTAAACATGAGTTACAGTGCATTCAGAAAGTATTCAGACCCCTTGACTTTTTCCACATTTTGTTACGTTAGCCTTATTATAAAATGGATAAAATAGTTTTTCCCCTCATCAATCTACACAAAATACCCCATAATGACAAAGCAAAAACAGGTTTTTAGACATTGTTGCAAATGTATACATAAAAAAAACCTGAAATATCACATTTACATAAGTATTCAGACCCTTTACTCAGTACTTTGTTGAAGCACCTTTGGCAGCGATTACAGCCTTGAGTCTTCTTGGGTATGACGCTACAAGCTTGGCACACCTGTATTTGGGGAGTTTCTCCCATTCTTCTCTGCAGAAGCTCTGTCAGGTTGGATGGGGAGTGTCGCCGCACAGCTATTTTCAGGTCTCTCCAGAGATGTTCGATCGGGTTCAAGTCCGGGCTCTGGCTGGGCCACTCAAGGACATTCAGAGACTTGTCCCGAAGCCACTCCTGCGTTGTCTTGTCTATGTGCTTAGGGTAGTTGTCCCGTTGGAAGGTGAACCTTGGCCCCAGTCTGAGGTCCTGAGCGCTCTGGAGTAGGTTTTCATTAAGGATCTCTCTGTACTTAGCTGAGTTCATCTTTCCCTCGATCCTGACTAGTCTCCTAGTCCCTTCTGCTGAAAAACATCTCCACAGCATGATGCTGCCACCACCATGCTTCACCATAGGGATGGTGCCAGGTTTTCTCCAGACATGACGCTTGGCGTTCACGCCAAAGATTTTAATCTTAGTTTCATCAGACCAGAGAATCTTGTTTCTCATCATCTGAGAGTCCTTTAGGTGCCTTTTGGCAAACTCCAAGCGGGCTGTCATGTGCCTTTTACTGAGGAGTGGCTTCCGTCTGGCCACTCTACCATAAAGGCCTGATTGGTGGAGTTCTGCAGAGATGGTTGTCCTTCTGGAAGGTTCTCCCATCTCCACAGAGGAACTCTGGAGCTCTGTCAGAGTGACCATCGGGTTCTTGGTCACCTCCCAAGGCCCTTCTCCCCCGATTGCTCAGTTTGGCCGGACCGCCAGCTCTAGGAAGAGTCTTGGTGGTTCCAAACTTCTTCCATTTAAGAATGATGGAGGCCACTGTGTTCTTGGGGACCTTCAATGCTGCATAACTTTTTCGGTACCCTTCCCCAGATCTGGACCTTGACATAATCCTTCGACCTCATTGCTTGGTTTTTGCTCTGACATGCACTGTCACCTGTGGGACCTTATATAGACAGGTGTGTGCCTTTCCAAATCATGTCCAATCAATTGAATTTACCACAGGTGGACTCCAATCAAGTTGTAGAAACATCTCAAGGATGATCAATGGAAACAGGATGCACCTGAGCTCAATTTCGAGTCTCATAGCAAAGGGTCTGAATACTTATGTAAATAAGGTATTTCTGTCTTTTTATTTTTAATACATTTGTAAACATTTACAAAAACCTGTTTTCGCTTTGTCATTATGGGGTATTGTGTGTAGATTGATGAGGAAAAACATGCAGTTAATCCATTTTAAAATAAGGCTGTAACGTAACAAAATGTGGAAAAAGTTAAGGGGTCTGAATACTTTCCAAATGCACTGTACAAACCAATGGCTTGAGGGCCAGTCGACATGGTTTACTGTTGGACTAGTCCTGATTATAAAAGGCTGTCTTCAAGATCAATGACATCTCCTCCAGGACTTGATGTACATTAGCCTGGTTCTGAATGCCCCAATGACATCTCCTCCAGGACTTGATGTAGATTAGCCTGGTTCTGAATGCCCCAGCCTGTTTTTCTACGTCTATGAAAACCGACCCTAAATATGAATGAAACAGTAGTGGTGTGATGTGTTCATTGATGCAGGTTGTTATTGTTACAGAATGTGTTCTTAATGCAAATATTAATAATACAATGAAGACTTTTATTGTAGGTCACTCTGAAAGAAGTCTGTTTCTAAATGTCTGAAATGTGAATTAACAAATGTAGTTATTTTGTAACCTGCCTCTCTCAGGTGCTGTGTTGGGGGCAGGGCGTCCGGCTGAGAGCAGTCTGACTGGTTCTACAGAGCATCAGCTGCGTTCTGTACGGACAGAGTTTGTGAGACGAGTGTCAGGACCTGTCCTGGAAGGTCTGCTGGACGGACTCCTGCAACACACAGTCATCAACCAGGAGGAAATGGAGTCAGTAAAGGTGATAGCTGAGAGGGCAGAGAAGGCACGTGACATCATCGACATGGTGTTGAGAAAAGGAACTGAGTCATGTTCCAGGATGATCAACCTTCTTGGGGAGCTGGACCCCTGTCTTTGGTCACAGCTTCAGAACAACAGTGTTGGGGTACCAACCTAATGGATAGTAACAGTGTTGGGGTACCAACCTAATGGATAGTAACAGTGTTGGGGTACCATCATAATGGTAGAATGGATAGTAACAGTGTTGGGGTACCAACCTAATGGTAGAATGGGATAGTAACAGTGTTGGGGTACCAACCTAATGGTAGAATGGATAGTAACAGTGTTGGGGTACCAACCTAATGGTAGAATGGATAGTAACAGTGTTGGGGTACCAACTAATGATATGCGGGTTGAGTCATAATCTGCAGTCCCTGCGGTTAATTCCGCGGGTTGGGCGGGTTAAGGGTCATGAAATACTGGGTGGATGAAAGGCGGGTTGAATAAAGAGAAAAGAAATACCTTTTAAAAAATCCATAAATGTATAATTCTTGTGCAATTTCTATCTATAGGCTCCATTTGAGGTTTTCCTTTCATTATTTTAGGCTGTCTGGCGTTAGTGTGTCAGCCTGAGCTTTAGTGTCTAACTGTACTTGGGCCAAATGCTTTTGGGAACGGTAAAAAAACAAAAAACAAAAAAGATGTTCAGATGGGTTAAATTAAATTTTAAAAATGCTGGCACCCCCTTTCAAAACATAGTTCCTCCGTCTCTGCCTACAGCTCTACAGCTCATGTTCTATAGTAGCTGGTGCGGTGTGTGTAACGGCTGTTGAAGTACTTTGGGAATTTCACCAGGTTCATATATTAATATAGCATGTTGATGTGTTATTATGCGTGTCTGCATCCTGGCAATAGGAGAGTGTGTGCTTACGTTTCACCCTGTCGTCTTGAGAAAAGTTTACATTCCTTTTTTAAGCACAAAGTCATACAACACAGTGTTTTGTTCATGAATAATGTTGTATATTTAGAGTTGACTCATACAGTGGGATGGTATTGGTAAGATGTCATTGTACTTTTTAGGATGATGTTAACATTGTGAATTCAACATGTGGTTACTAGCTAGCTAAGGTATTGTATGTGTGAACGATGGCTAGCTCCTCCACTGATCCCAGTTCAGTTCAACATGTGGTTACTAGCTAGCTAAGGTATTGTATGTGCGAACGATGGCTAGGCTCCTCCACTGATCCCAGTTCAGTTCAACATGTGGTTACTAGCTAGCTAAGGTATTGTATGTGTGAACGATGGCTAGGCTCCTCCACTGATCCCAGTTCAGTTCAACATGTGGTTACTAGCTAGCTAAGGTATTGTATGTGTGAACGATGGCTAGGCTCCTCCACTGATCCCAGTCCTGTGTATTGTGCGTCTGTGTTGTAGAAAGAGGCGACAATGGGCAGAACATGTTTGTGCTCTACAGATGTTTTGTCTTTTCTTTTGGATGCAGAGAGAATTCTGATTCATTAAAACAGCCTGATCTCCGAAGTCCACGTCTGTAGTCCCAATCAATCACACACAACGCAGAGATACAGCCGTGCAGCACAGCGCCGGTTACATATATACGGAGTGTAAATGTATTGTAAACATGTATTGTATACACATTGTAAGCATGTATTGTATACTCATTGTAAATATGTATTGTATACGCATTGTAAACATGTATTGTATACGCATTGTAAACATGTATTGTATACGCATTGTAAACATGTATTGTAAAGCCATTGTAAACATGTATTGGTTATACGGGCCTCATATTTTCACTTCATCATATATAGTATATAGTGTATATATATATAGTTAGGTGGTATATAGTGTGTATATATATATAGTTAGGTGGTATATAGTATATATATATATAGTTAGGTGGTATATAGTGTGTATATATATATATATATATATATATATATAGTTAGGTGGTATATAGTGTATATATATATATATATATAGTTAGGTGGTATATAGTATATATATAGTTAGGTGGTATATATATATAGTTTGGTGGTATATAGTATATATATATAGTGGGTGGTATATAGTATATATATAGTTAGGTGGTATATAGTGTGTATATATATATAGTTAGGTGGTATATAGTGTATATATATATATAGTTAGGTGGTATATAGTGTGTATATATATATATATAGTTAGGTGGTATATAGTGTATATATATATATATATATATAGTTAGGTGGTATATAGTATATATATAGTTAGGTGGTATATATATATAGTTTGGTGGTATATAGTATATATATATAGTGGGTGGTATATAGTATATATATAGTTAGGTGGTATATAGTGTATATATATATATATATATATATAGTTAGGTGGTATATAGTATATATATATAGTTAGGTGGTATATAGTGTATATATATATAGTTTGGTGGTATATAGTATATACATATAGTGGGTGGTATATAGTATATATATAGTTTGGTGGTATAGAGTATATATATATATATAGTGGGTGGTATATAGTATATATATAGTGGGTGGTATATAGTATATATAGTTAGGTGGTATATAGTATATATATAGTTAGGTGGTATATAGTATATATATATAGTGGGTGGTATATAGTATATATAAATAGTTTGATGGTATATAGTATATATATATAGTGGGTGGTATATAGTATATATAGTGGGTGGTATATAGTATATATATATATATAGTTAGGTGGTATATAGTGTATATATATATAGTTAGGTGGTATATAGTGTATATATATATAGTTAGGTGGTATATAGTATGTATATATATATATATAGTTAGGTGGTATATAGTGTATATATAGTTTGGTATATAGTATATACATATAGTGGGTGGTATATAGTATATATATAGTTTGGTGGTATAGAGTATATATATATAGTGGGTGGTATATAGTATATATATAGTGGGTGGTTTATAGTATATATATAGTTAGGTGGTATATAGTATATATATATAGTGGGTGGTATACATTTACATTTACGTCATTTAGCAGACGCTCTTATCCAGAGCGACTTACAGTTAGCACATACATTATTTTATCGAACCCACAACCCTGGCGTTGCAAACGCCATGCTCTACCAACTGAGCTACATCCCCTGCCGGCCATTCCCTCCCCTACCCTGGACGACGCTGGGCCAATTGTGCGCCGCCCCATGGGGTCTCCCGGTCGCGGCCGGCTACGACAGAGCCTGGATTCGAACCAGGATCTCTAGTGGCACAGCTAGCACTGCGATGCAGTGCCTATAGTATATATATAGTTAGGTGGTATATATATATATATAGTGGGTGGTATATAGTATATATATAGTGGGTGGTATATAGTATATATATAGTGGGTGGTATATAGTATATATATATATAGTTAGGTGGTATATAGTATATATATAGTTTGGTGGTATATAGTATATATATAGTGGGTGGTATATAGTATATATATATAGTTAGGTGGTATATAGTATATATATAGTTAGGTGGTATATAGTATATATATAGTTTGGTGGTATATAGTATATATATAGTGGGTGGTATATAGTATATATATAGTTAGGTGGTATATAGTATATATATAGTGGGTGTTATATAGTATATATATATATAGTTAGGTTGTATATAGTATATATAGTGGGTGGTATATAGTATATATATATAGTTAGGTGGTATATAGTATATATATAGTGGGTGGTATATAGTATATATATATAGTTAGGTGTTATATAGTATATATATAGTGGGTGGTATATAGTATATATATATATATAGTTCGGTGGTAAATAGTATATATATAGTGGGTGGTATATAGTATATATATAGTGGGTGGTATATAGTACATATATATAGTGGGTGGTATATAGTATATATATAGTTAGGTGGTATATAGTATATATATATAGTGGGTGGTATATAGTATATATATAGTGGGTGGTATATAGTATATATATAGTTAGGTGGTATATAGTATATATATAGTGGGTGGTATATAGTGTGTATATATATATATATATATATAGTTAGGTGGTATATAGTATATATATAGTGGGTGGTATATAGTGTGTATATATATATAGTGGGTGGTATATAGTATATATATAGTTAGCTGGTATAGAGTATATATATATATATATAGTTTGGTGGTATATAGTGTATATATAGTGGGTGGTAAATTGTATATATATATATAGTTAGGTGGTATATAGTATATATATAGTGGGTGGTATATAGTGTATATATATTTATATAGTTAGGTGGTATATAGTATATATATAGTTTGGTGGTATATAGTTTATATATATAGTGGGTGGTATGTAGTATATATATATATATATATATTTTTTTTTTCACCTTTATTTAACCAGGTAAGCCAGTTGAGAACAGGTTCTCATTTACAACTGCGACCTGGCCAAGATAAAGCAAAGCAGTGCAATAAAAACAACACAGAGTTACATATGGGGTAAAAAACATAAAGTCAAAAATACAACAGAAAATATATATACAGTGTGTGCAAATGTAGCAAGTTATGGAGGTAAGGCAATAAATAGGCTATAGTGCAAAATAATTACAATAGTATTAACACTGGAATGCTAGATGTGCAAGAGATTATGTGCAAATAGAGATACTGGGGTGCAAAAGAGCAAAATAAATAACAATATAGGGATGAGGTAGTTGGGTGGGCTAATTTCAGATGGGCTGTGTACAGGTGCAGTGATCAGTAAGGTGCCTATTTCTAGTTATTTTAGAATGTAAAGAGAAATGGATTTTCACTAACGGCAAATGATTGCATCTTGTTATTAACCTTTTTATTGTTATGAATAAGCATGTCCATCATATCCCACATTTACACTAAATACTAATCTACTTGCCTTCTTGCAACGCAATACTTCAACCACTAGAAACTGTAAATACGCATGGTCTAAAGTTAACGGGAAGGTGAGTGTGTGTCTGTGTGTCTGTCTGTCTGTCTGTCTGTGTGTCTGTCTGTGTGTCTTCACATATTTCTATATTTCTTAATTACGTTCTTCTACTTTTAGATGTGTGTGTATTGTTGTGTATTGTCAGATACTACTGCACTGTTGGAGCTAGGAACCCAAGCATTTCACTACACCCACAATAACATCTGCTCAATATGTGTATGTGACCAATAACATTTGATTTGATTTAAATGGCCCCTGGGTGTGAGAATTCATCATTGAAAAATATATTGAGAAAGGTTGGTAAACCAATACATAGTCAGGGTTGGGGTCAATTTCATTTAAGTTCCAGTCAATTCAGGAAGTAGACTGACATTCTAATTCCAATTCTCCTCAATGCTTTTCAATGAAGACAATTTGGATTTGGAATTTGGTTTCCTTTCTGACTGGACTGGAATTCAAATGGAAGTGACTCCAACCATGTACAAAGTCACTATGAAAATATAGACCTTAATGATATTTTTAGGAAAAGTGAAATATTGTGTTTTTTATCCTGTAGTGTGTTAATCTCTCTGTGTGTGTCTGTGTTTGCGTATATGCTTTAGTGTGTGTGTGTGTGTGTGTGTGTGTGTGTGTGTGTGTGTGTGTGTGTGAGAGAGAATTGGTGAGATAATGAATAAATAATGAGTTAATTTATATCACATTATTCTAGGTCAGTGTATTCCAACCTCTCCTCTGGGATCCCTAAGGATCACATGAGTTGTTTTTGCCCTAGAAGTAACACACTTGATTCAACTATGTCATGAGCCCTCTCACTCCACTGGGTTACCACCTTAAGTTGTTTCCACTCTGCTCACCACTCTCTCTCTACTCAGCCTAACTAGCTACACCTGTCCCTGCTCTGCTCGGCTCTAATTACTCTGCCAGCTGCGCTGCATTACCCACTAACCTCTCCCAGTATTTATAGCCCTGTCTTTCAGCTCTCCTGTGTCAGATCGTCTGCAAAGCTCACACCCGGAACCTGTTTGCTCGCGCTTCTGGCTCACCCTGGTTTTGTGACCCCCGGACCTGCCTGGTTTTGGATACTCTTCTGCCTCAGGAGATCCAGACCTGCTTCTGCCATTACGACTCCTGACTACTCTTCAATCCCGGTAACTCTGACCAGCCTTCTGCCTTGCTACTACGTATTTTGGATTGCCCTTGAACTGTACTGCTGCCTGGTTTCATTCCGCCCCGTTGTGTCTGTGTTTCCTCCCCCCAGGACTTCTGGACCACCAACCACCGGCGTCATCGGACGCATCGCTGCCACTGGGGGAGGCACAGACCCAGCACATCGGACGGGATAACCCCTGGAGCCTTCACTCACTCCCTACATCCCTTTCCCTTTAAGTTTAAATAAACTTTCTGGTGTGACGCAATTGTGGTCCTCTTGTCGTCTGTCTGAACCGTGACAGTACGATCTGACCATCATGGACTCAGCGCACACTTCCCCCGACATGGAAACCGAAGAGCCTGAGCAACCCACCGCCATGCTACGCCTGGAACACACTGAGAGAGAGCTAGGCCGCATGAGCGGCGTCATCTCCCTCTCTGCTTCAGGTCGGCCACCAACAGCATCAGCAGTTCCAGCAGCACCAGCAGCAGTCCCAGCAGCAGCAACAACAACTCGCCATGATCATTCAACTCCTCACCAACCTGACCCCAGCCAGTCTGCCCACCAGCCCTGCCCCCCGAGTTACCTGCCCCGGTCATTGCAGCCGCTGCTCCGAACCCAAGATTGGAAACCCCGAGCGGTTCAACGGCGATTCAACCCAGGTCCGGCCATTCCTGACTAGCTGCCGACTTCAGTTCTCCTTGCAGCCAAGGACCTTCGCCACGGAGGGGGCTAAAGTTGGGTATGCCATCACTCACCTGACGGGCCGAGCTCGACTCTGGGGAACAGCAGAGTTCGAACGTCAAACCCCCGCATGTGCAACCTTCGACCTGTTTGCTGAGGAGATGCTGAAGGTGTTTGACCTGGATTCCCCAACCGCAGAGGCGTCTCGTGAACTGTTCAGTATTCGACAAGGCAGACGTACAGTCGCAGACCATTCCATCGACTTCCGAACCCTGGCTAGACGAAGTTCTTGGAACACACCATCGTTGGTGGACGCGTTCTTCCATAGTTTGGCTGACTATATCAAGGACGAGTTGGTCTCCCATGAACTGCCTTCCACTCTTGATGAAGCCATCGCACTGACTGTCAGGATCGACAGTAGGATACAGACCCGTCGTCGTGGGAGGGGCGCCAAGGTCCACCTACTACCGGCATTCGGAGAGATCCGACTGGGCTCCTGTCATCTACTGCCACTCACCCAGGTCAGCTTGATCAGTCTGAGCCTATGGAGATTGGGCGAGCCTCTCTCACTCCTGCAGAGCGCCAGCGACGCTTCACCTCAAACCTCTGCCTCTATTGTGGAGGTGATGGACATCGTGTGGTAACCTGCCCTTTAAAGGGCCGAAGCTCACCGGGCATAGGGGGAGTCCGGTTGAGTTCAATGACCATCCAGTCCTCCGACCGCAAACCCCTGCTGCAAGTTCACCTCCGCCTCCCTGACTCAACTCACACCCTGGCTGCTCTGGTGGATTCTGGCGCCGAAGCCAACATAATGGACATCAAGCTGGCACGCCAACTGGGACTGGAGAACCTCCGTTTGACACCTCCTATTCCTGCCCGGGCACTGGACGGACACTTACTCGGATCGGTCACTCATGTCACGGCCCCGGTCTCGATGGGTCTGTCCGGAAACCATCAAGAAACTATCCAGTTTCACCTGCTCCCCTCTCCAGGCCAACCCCTCATCCTGGGTTACCCATGGCTCCGCCCGGCACAACCCTCAGCTCGACTGGGTGACCGGGGTGATCAGGGAGTGGGGAGAGGACTGCCACCGAACCTGCCTGCTTGCCGCCGCACTACCCCCTCGGCCAGTACCTACTAACTCCGCTCCTGACCCCTCCAAGGACCCTGTGTCGATTCTGCCAAGTCCCTGCATCGTTGCAGCTCTGACCTGGGCTGTTGAGGAACAGGTGCTGGAGGCTCTCCGTAACCAGCCAGGTCCCAGCACTTGCCCAGCTGACCGCCTTTTTGTCCCCGAAGACCTGAGGTCCCAGGTCGTTCAGTGGGGACATGACTCCCGCCTAGCTTGTCACCCTGGCTCCACCCGCACTTACAACCTGCTCGCCCAGAGGTTCTGGTGGCCCTCTCTGAGGAAGGATGTACGGGAATTCGTCCAAGCCTGCCCCATCTGCAACCAACACAAGTCGTTCTGCCAGCCCCCAGCTGGATTGCTGCAGCCCCTGCCTGTGCCCAGGAGTCCGCTGGTCCCTGCTGCGCCTTGTCCTCCTCCTCCACGGCTCGTCGATGGTGGTCTGGTTTACACCGTCCGCCGCCTGCTTCGGTCCAGACGGAGGGGTAGGGGTCTCCAGTACCTCATTGACTGGGAGGGCTATGGACCTGAGGAAAGGACCTGGGTGCCAGCTAGTCGGATTGTGGATAGGACTCTCATCACCGCTTTCCACCAACGGCATCCTGATCAACCTGCAATCCGTAGGGGCCGCCCCAGAGGGATCCCTAACCGTCCTGCCCGCTCGGCTTCCTGTCCTGTGCCTGATCCTGTCTCGGGACCTGTCCCATCTCCCGACCACGGCCCTCCGGCTTCCTCCGAGGATGAGGACGTTCGCTCGGACCGTTCGGAGGAGTTCTAGCCCTCCTCCGGCTCCCCTCCTCCCGCCCGGCGTGGTGTTGCTCTTGGGACTTCTGGGGCCGTCCCTCGGGGGTTCTGTCATGAGCCCTCTCACTCCACTGGGTTACCACCTTAAGTTGTTTCCACTCTGCTCACCACTCTCTCTCTACTCAGCCTAACTAGCTACACCTGTCCCTGCTCTGCTCGGCTCTAATTACTCTGCCAGCTGCGCTGCATTACCCACTAACCTCTCCCAGTATTTATAGCCCTGTCTTTCAGCTCTCCTGTGTCAGATCGTCTGCAAAGCTCACACCCGGAACCTGTTTGCTCGCGCTTCTGGCTCACCCTGGTTTTGTGACCCCCGGACCTGCCTGGTTTTTGGATACTCTTCTGCCTCAGGAGATCCAGACCTGCTTCTGCCATTACGACTCCTGACTACTCTTCAATCCCGGTAACTCTGACCAGCCTTCTGCCTTGCTACTACGTATTTTGGATTGCCCTTGAACTGTACTGCTGCCTGGTTTCATTCCGCCCCGTTGTGTCTGTGTTTCCTCCCCCCCCCAGGACTTCTGGACCACCAACCACCGGCGTCATCGGACGCATCGCTGCCACTGGGGGGAGGCACAGACCCAGCACATCGGACGGGATAACCCCTGGAGCCTTCACTCACTCCCTACATCCCTTTCCCTTTAAGTTTAAATAAACTTTCTGGTGTGACGCAATTGTGGTCCTCTTGTCGTCTGTCTGAACCGTGACAAACTAATGAACTAATTATCATCAAGCCTTTGATGAGTAGAATCAGATGTGTTGGTGCTAGGGCAAAAACATGTATTTAGTATTTATTAAAATGTTTATCTACCTGCCCAGGGACTACAGTTGAAAACTAGCTAGCTGGCTAAATCTGGCACATTCACAGAAATGTTGATTGATGTGCAGTATCACTGTCAATTACATTTTCAATAAATGAAATTAAAAGGAATGGAATGTATTTATGTGTGTGTGTGTGTGTCTGTGAATGTGTTTCGGTCGATCTGTGTGTGTGAATGTGTCTTTGATAAGTGTGATTAATTCAATGTAACTTCACATTATAAATAGTCAATTTTTTAATGAATATGCTAACATTACAATAAATAATTTTTTGGGGTTTGCAGAATCATTGTATATCATTGGTTACCCATCCTATCATGTTACCACACAGATATGACCATCTAGCGTCCTTCTGCCAAACCTGGGTGTTGTCACAGGGCCCTCTCTTGGTAACACTGCAAAACATCACTAAATCAAATCCTGAAATAAAAATCCACTTTTCCTAGATAAAATATGAATTTATGGGCTGAATACTTGCATTAAGTGTATGAAGACTTTACATGACATAAATATATACTATAAAACTATACGTGGTGAACCCGCCCACTGTGTTGAAATAGGAAGTACATTTATAAGGAAATAGAGAAAGAAATGGACACTATCGGTCGAAGAAAAATGTTTCTGAGGTTTGTAGTGTTCTTTTACAATTGGATGAAGAAATTTGTTTTGTAAAAGTTAGGCCATCGCAGAGAGAGGTGATTTAGGGGGTAAGACATCCGCATAATTGTTAACTTATTAAAATACTGATTTCAACATTCAATATGGATCATTTTAGGCTTACTTACATTGTCGCTGGATCATATTGATTAGCCCAGTCAATATGAATCAATGTTATATTATAGGCTACAGGGCTATGAGGTAGGGTATGGGCGATTGACTGCACATGATCGTGATATTAGCTTTGCGCTCTTTCGATTACGGGAGAAAGACGTGTATCAGGTAAACTAGTTTCTTTGAAAAAAAAAATCAGTCTCGTCAATTCGGCCAAGTAAAAGTGACGTGCAGCAATGGGCATTGAAACGTTTGTTTTTTCTCCCGAGTTCCAAGTTGTTTTGACCACACTGAAGTCGAAAGTCGGAGAGTTCCCAGTTGTTTTGACCGCACTGAAGTCGAAAGTCGGAGAGTTCCCAGTTGTTTTGAACGCACTGAAGTCGGAAGTTGGAGAGTTCCCAGTTGTTTTGACCGCACTGAAGTCGAAAGTCGGAGAGTTCCCAGTTGTTTTGAACGCACTGAAGTCGAAAGTCGGAGAGTTCCCAGTTGTTTTGACCGCACTGAAGTCGAAAGTCGGAGAGTTCCCAGTTGTTTTGAACGCACTGAAGTCGGAAGTCGGAGAGTTCCCAGTTGTTTTGACCGCAATGAAGTCGAAAGTCGGAGAGTTCCCAGTTGTTTTGAATGCACTGGAGTCGAAAGTCATCATCAACTTGCTGTAGTCACCTCTGTTAAGGTGAGGTGTTGTAAATGTAGTGTAGTCAGTCTGTTAAGGTGAGGTGTTGTAAATGTAGTGTAGTCAGTCTGTTAAGGTGAGGTGTTGTAAATGTAGTGTAGTCAGTCTGTTAAGGTGAGGTGTTGTAAATGTAGTGTAGTCAGTCTGTTAAGGTGAGGTGTTGTAAATGTAGTGTAGTCAGTCTGTTAAGGTGAGGTGTTGTAAATGTAGTGTAGTCAGTCTGTTAAGGTGAGGTGTTGTAAATGTAGTGTAGTCACCTCTGTTAAGGTGAGGTGTTGTAAATGTAGTGTAGTCAGTCTGTTAAGGTGAGGTGTTGTAAATGTAGTGTAGTCACCTCTGTCAAGGTGAGGTGTTGTAAATGTAGTGTAGTCAGTCTGTTAAGGTGAGGTGTTGTAAATGTAGTGTAGTCAGTCTGTTAAGGTGAGGTGTTGTAAATGTAGTGTAGTCACCTCTGTTAAGGTGAGGTGTTGTAAATGTAGTGTAGTCAGTCTGTTAAGGTGAGGTGTTGTAAATGTAGTGTAGTCACCTCTGTCAAGGTGAGGTGTTGTAAATGTAGTGTAGTCACCTCTGTTAAGGTGAGGTGTTGTAAATGTAGTGTAGTCAGTCTGTTAAGGTGAGGTGTTGTAAATGTAGTGTAGTCAGTCTGTTAAGGTGAGGTGCTGTAAATGTAGTGTAGTCAGTCTGTTAAGGTGAGGTGTTGTAAATGTAGTGTAGTCAGTCTGTTAAGGTGAGGTGTTGTAAATGTAGTGTAGTCAGTCTGTTAAGGTGAGGTGTTGTAAATGTAGTGTAGTCACCTCTGTTAAGGTGAGGTGTTGTAAATGTAGTGTAGTCAGTCTGTTAAGGTGAGGTGTTGTAAATGTAGTGTAGTCAGTCTGTTAAGGTGAGGTGTTGTAAATGTAGTGTAGTCAGTCTGTTAAGGTGAGGTGTTGTAAATGTAGTGTAGTCACCTCTGTTAAGGTGAGGTGTTGTAAATGTAGTGTAGTCAGTCTGTTAAGGTGAGGTGTTGTAAATGTAGTGTAGTCACCTCTGTTAAGATGAGGTGTTGTAAATGTAGTGTAGTCAGTCTGTCAAGGTGAGGTGTTGTAAATGTAGTGACGTCACCTCTTAAGGCGAGGCGTTGTAAATGTCCCAACACAGGAAGTCCATGTATAAGGAAGTAGAGGAAGAAATGGACGTTATGGGTAGAAGACAAAAACATCTGAGGTTTGTAGCTTTCTTTTACAATTTAATGTAGAAAAGTGTTCTGGAGAAGTTAGGCTATCATAGAGAGACAGATGATTTAGGGGTAAGACATCTACAGAAATGTAAAGTTAATACAATACTGATTTCAACTTTCAAGAATGATAATTTTACTGTACATTGGTGTTGATTCATATTGCTTAGCCTAATCAATATGATCCAATGTGATGTGATGTTATAGGCTACAGGGCTATGAGGTAGGGTATTATTGGTAAAGGCGATTGACATCACATTATCGTGATTATTATCCGCATGTCGAAACTGCGTTAGAAAGACGTGCATCGGAATTATGTAAAGCTGTCACTAAAGAAAATAGTCTGTTTCGACAAGTCAGTCAAGTAAAAATGACGCGCAACAATAGCATAGAAACTATTTAAATGTTGGGATAAATCAAAGTTCAAGTTGAAAATGCTTTCTGGCGACACCGATCAGAAAGGCTGTGGTCCGTTTTGCTCAGTGCTGGACGCTTCATATAACTTGGCCAGCGCACTGTTGCGTAATGTTCCGCATCGTTGTCGGCACACCTGAATACAAGCCCGGGTGCAAAGGGCGAGATAAACTGTTGGCACCTCATGTGAAGTCAAGCAGTGCATGGGTGTATTCACTAAGGGCACTATTCCAACTTATGAAATTACGCCTTTCCTACGCACTGCTCATAGTTTCTATTCACACTTTACCTTATTAAGTTGCATAATGGGTTTTGCAGGCGTGGTTCGCTTGCGTGGGATGAATAAATGTATTTCAACCGCTGAAAACACTCCCACTTGCTTGGTAGATTTAAAAATACTCCCGATTTTGTAGATTATTTAGACACATTTTAGGGTTTGGAAAGTATGTATGAATCATACAAGAAAAACTGGTTTGGAGAAACTTTACACACTAAATATATTGATTAATAAAAAATACAGTGGTTTGATTCATCCTGAAAGTTGTCATATTCAAGTTCAATCCATGAAATATTGGAAGGTGGAAAAAAAGTGTACAATAGGGGTTGAATAGGGGGGTCCTATACATTTACCCTAATTCTCACTAATCATGGAACTGTATGAAACCGGTTCAGTCGTCGTGAACCGTGAACCAGGCTACAGGTTTAACCTGCTACGTGTGGTCTGAGTTCCATAATGATTCAAACAGGCTACATGTCCTAAATTCTTGCACAACGTTAGCCTAATGCTAACGACCCTCAGGAACAACTGACGTGACAGAGGAAAGAAAGGGAAACAGAAAGGAATGATGCAAAATGTAAGCTACAAATTGAAGAAAACGAACACTAACGTGACAGTTATAAATGTATGTGGGTTTTACTGACCGTGGTTCTCGATAGTGGCTGATATTGAACATGATACAACTTGTAAAATAAACGGAGAAAAGCCTGGGCATAGCCTATAATTAAAACATTCCGAAGCTCATACATCAACTCGGCAGGTTCAGTCCTACAGAAGCCTAAAGCTTGGGGGTCCAAATTGCATCCACGCCTATTATGAGGTCACACCAGTAGAGGTGCGTGCGTAAAATCACTGGGGAAGACAGAAAAATACAATACAATCTATGTGTTGTAATAATGTTTTTGCTCTATAACCTGTTAATTCATATGCCTTGTGACCCTGATATAGGCTTTAGGCCTAAAGGTCGAGACAATAAGAAGACACAGTGGGAGAATAAATTCAACCACACCTTTGTTTTATCACAAAACCAGAGAGCAACTTCTGTCCGGTTAAGTCCACAAAGCATATTCTATGTAACAGAAAGTTACATGACCTACATCATGGTCAAGCCAGTTAATGTTTCCGACCACTAAACAACGATTGATTTAGAACCACAGAGAGTTACCGCAAGTTGTAAATGTAGTGTAGTCACCGCTGTTAAGGTGTGTGTGTGTGTGTCTGTGTGTGTGTGTGTGTGTGTGTGTGTGTGTCTCTGTGTGTGTGTGTTAGAGAGAGAGACAGATCCTATGTCAATAAGCTCTAAGGTCCTATGTTACTACACAGTGTATAGAGTACGTACTCTCAAATGACACCCTTTTCCCTATATAGTGCACTACTTTTGATATTGCACTATGCTCAATCTCCACCTCTCCCTCCCTCTCTCCATCCCTCTCTCCACCCCTCTCTCCCTACCTCCCTCCCTCCACCCCCTCCATCCCTCCACCCACCCTCCCTCCCATCCCCCCACCTCTTCCTCTCTCCCCCCCCACCTCTCCCACACTCCTCCCTCCCCCCCAACTCTCCCTGTCTCCTCCCTCCCTCCCTCCACCTCTCCCTGTCTCCTCCCTCCCTCCCTCCCTCCCTCCCTCCCTCCACCTCTTTCCCTCCCTCCACCTCTCCCTCTCGCCACCTCCACCTCTCCCTCCCTCCCTCCACCTCTCCCTCTCTCTTCCTCCCTCCCTCTCGACACCTCTCCCTCTACCTCTCCCCTCCCTCCACCTCATGTCCCAACATAGGAAGTATAAGGAAGTAGAGGAAGAAATTGACTTTACAGGGAGAAGACAAAAACATCAGAGGTCTGTAGCTTTCTTTTACAATTAAATGTAGAAAAGTGTTCTGGAGAACTTAGGCTATCATAGAGAGACAGATGATTTAAGGGTAAGACGTCTGCAGAATTATAAAGTTAATACAATACTGATTTCAACTTTCAAGAATGATGAGTTTAGTCTTATATTGGTGTTGATTCATATTAATTAGCCTAATCAATATGATCCAATGTGATGTGATGTTATAGGCTACAGGGCTATGAGGTAGGGTATTATTGGTAAAGGCGACTGACAGCACATTATCGTGATTATTATCCGCGTGATGAAACAACGTTAGAAGACGTGCATCGGAATTATGTAAAGATGTCACTAAATAAAGAAAATAGTCTGTTTCGACAAGTCAGTCAAGTAAAAATGACGTGCAACAATAGCATAGAAACTAAATAAATGTTGGGATAAATCAAAGTTCAAGTTGAAAATGCTTTCTGGCGACATGGATCAGAAAGGTGGTGGTCCGTTTTGCTCACTGCTGTGCGCTCGATATAACTTGGCCGGCGCACCGTTGCGTAATGTTACCCACTGGTTCAATCGTTGTCGGCACACCTTTCTTCTGAATACCTGCCCCGGTGCAACGGACGAGATAAACTGATCGCACCTCATGTGAACTCGAGCAGTGCATGGGTGTATTCACTAAGGGCACTATTCAAATTTATGAAAATACGCCTTTCTTATGCACGCCTTTCCTACGCACTGCTCATCGTTTCTATTCACACTTTACCTTATTAAGTTGCATAACGGGCTTTGCAGGCGTGGTTCCCTTGCGTGCGCTGAATAAATGTAATTCAACCGCTGAAAACACTCCCACTTGCTGGCCGACAGATTTTCTGGTGGAGTTTTCATTAAATAGCGTTTTCAGTACATACATTTTAAGCCTTTAAGGACGGTGTACCTTTAATTAGATTGTTGTCGACAGACTAGAATACATCGAGAGAACGGGTTGAGAATATAAAAAATACTCGGATTTTGTAGATTATTTAGGCACATTTTAGGGTTAGGAAAGTATGTATGAATCATAAAAAAACTGGTTTGGAGAACCTTTACACACGATGCAAAAATGATGCAAAATCTATGCTTCAAATGGAAGAAAACGAACACTAAAGTGACAGTTATAAATGTATGCGGGTTTTACTGATGGTTGCTGTCGATAGTGGCTGATATTTAACATGATACAACTTGTAAAATAAACGGAGAAAAGCCCGGGCATAGCCTATAATTACAGTTTTTTACAATCACTTTGGCACTAATTTCAGAACCTTGACGTCACTTTTCAAAACTCTAGACACAAAACTCAAAACGGTCATCACTTGTAACACAGGCTGTCCAATGTTCAAAACATTGCATTGTGCATTCATATCTTTAAAGAAATCTTACACTTGCACAATCATTGATTCAAAATACAAATTTATTGTGAAATACCAATGAAACGTTAATTTAGATCACCCACACACAAGCAACCGATAGTTTCACTGTGTCATTGTTCGTACAATCATTAAATATTGTAGTACAAAATAGGTGATACATGTTTCATTATGGTACTACATGTAAATACATCCCTGTAAAAGTACTACAGTAGTAGAGAGAATACCACAGACACAGTGGAATCATTGAACAAAATCTGAAATATATTGATGAAAAACAATACAGTACTGTAAAACATCAACTTGCTTGCTTGTACTGTAAAAAAGCAAAACATAGGAGTGATTACTGTACTTCTACATGTTCATCAACTCTGTCTTGTGGTTTTGGCCACAGGTTCTCATCTACATCACAATGGATGTTTTCATTAGCCAAACATCTTGGAAAAAACCTTTGGCCATGGCGAATCCAGGCCTGACACTGGTCTGCCGTGATGTCATTGCATGCGTCATCCATGGCCTGGAGAAGAGTGACTTATTCATGAGGGCGCCTATCATAAACCTTCCATCTCCATGTGGAGAAATATTCCTTAATCGGGTTAAGGAAAGGAGAGTATGGGGGTAAATACAGGGTGGTCAATTGTGCATGGGCCTGAAACCATGCTTGCATCATATGAGCATGGTGGAACCTGACATTATCCCACACGATGACATAGGTCACGCCATCAGCTCTACAGACCTAATCGAGCTCATCAAGGAAGGTTACAAGGGGACCATAGAAACGGTGTCTGATAAAGAATGATGATGAAATATTACATCCATAGATAATGTAGTCTAATTGGTTCATGCTCCACGCTAATTGGTGACAATGAATCTCGTTACTTTGAAACTTTCATGATCTAAACATGGAATATTGTTTGTCTGTTTCCATACAACTATGCATTAAGAGTAATGCAACAGTTACTTATCATTTTGAGCAGTTGTATCAATTGATAGTTGGATAATTGTAATGAAATGAGTAGACACTCATCTGAAATGTAATGTGTGAATTGCCTTTTGAAATAGTAGTACTTTGATATTAAGTTGTGTCATATTGAACAGGTGACTTTTGTTAAATGAACAAATGATCTTAGTTTTATGTGTATTGTATCCAAGCAATTGAAAAAAGTGTTAGAGTTTTGAAAAATTTGCATTTTGATCATTGGTTGTGAGTTTTGTGTCTAGAGTTTTGAAAAATGACGTCAAGGTTCTGAAATTAGTGCCAAAGTGATTGTAAAAAACTGTAAAACATTCCGAAGCTCATACATCAACTCGGCAGGTTCAGTCCTGCAGAAGCCTAAAGCTTGGGGGTCCAAATTGCATCCACGCCTATTATGAGGTCACACCAGTAGAGGTGCGTGCGTAAAATCACTGGGGAAGACAGAAAAATACAATACAATCTATGTGTTGTAATAATGTTTTTGCTCTATAACCTGTTAATTCATATGCCTTGTGACCCTGATATAGGCTTTAGGTCTAAAGGTCGAGACAATAAGAAGACACAGTGGGAGAATAAATTCAACCACACCTTTGTTTTTATCACAAAACCAGAGAGCAACTTCTGTCCGGTTAAGTCCACAATGCATATTCTATGTAACAGACAGTTACATGACCTACATCATGGTCAAGCAAGTTAATGTTTCCGATCACTAAACAACTATTGATTTAGAACCACAGAGAGTTACCGCAAGTTGTAAATGCAGTGTAGTCACCTCTGTTAAGGTATGTGTGTGTGTGTGTCTGTGTGTGTGTGTGTGTGTGTGTGTGTGTGTGTCTGTGTGTGTGTGTGTGTGTGTGTGTGTGTGTGTGTGTGTGTCTCTGTGTGTGTGTGTCTCTGTGTGTGTGTGTGTGTCTCTCTGTGTGTGTGTGTGTGTCTCTGTGTGTGTGTCTCTCTGTGTGTGTGGTGTGTGTGTGTGTGTGTGTGTGTGTGTGTCTGTGTGTGTGTGTGTGTGTGTGTGTGTGTGTGTGTGTGTCTCTGTGTGGGTGTGTGTGTGTGTGTGTGTTAGAGAGAGAGACAGATCCTATGTCAATAAGCTCTAAGGTCCTGTGTTACTACACAGTGTATAGAGTACGTACTCTCAAATGACACCCTTTTCCCTATATAGTGCACTACTTTTGATATTGCATTATGCTCAATCTCCCTCTCCTCCCTCCCTCCCTCCCTCCCTCCCTCCCTCCCTCCCTCCCTCCCTCCCTCCCTCTCTCCCCCCCACCTCCCCTCCCTCCTTCTCTCCACCTCTCCTCCCTCCACTCCACCTCTCCCTCTCTCCCCCCACCTCTCCCTCTCTCCTCCCTCCCTCCCTCTACCTCTCCCCTCCCTCCACCTCATGTCCCAACATAGGTAGTATCAGGAAGTAGAGGAAGAAATGGACCTTACAGGTAGAAGACAAAAACATCGGAGGTTTGTAGCTTTCTTTTACAATTTAATGTAGAAAAGTGTTCTGGAGAAGTTAGGCTATCATAGAGAGACAGATGATTTAGGGGTAAGACATCTACAGAAATGTAAAGTTAATACAATACTGATTTCAACTTTCAAGAATGATAATTTTACTGTACATTGGTGTTGATTCATATTGCTTAGCCTAATCAATATGATCCAATGTGATGTGATGTGATAGGCTACAGGGCTATGAGGTAGGGTATTATTGGTAAAGGCGATTGACATCACATTATCGTGATTATTATCCGCATGTCGGAACTGCGTTAGAAAGACGTGCATCGGAATTATGTAAAGCTGTCACTAAAGAAAATAGTCTGTTTCGACAAGTCAGTCAAGTAAAAATGACGCGCAACAATAGACATAGAAACTATTTAAATGTTGGGATAAATCAAAGTTCAAGTTGAAAATGCTTTCTATTCAGACTTTACCTTATTAAGTTGCATAACGGGTTTTGCAGGCGTGGTTCCCTTGCGACCGCTGAATAAATGTATTTCAACTGCTGAAAACACTTGCTGGCCAACAGATTTTCTGGTGGAGTTTTCATTCAATAGCGTTTTCAGTACATGTATCTTAAGCCATGCCTTTAAATACGGTGTACCTTTAATTGGATATTTGTCGCCAGACTAGAACACATCGAGAGGACGGGTTCGGAATATACGGATCAATGAAAGAATGTCATCTATGCATCTTCATCTTCGTTTCAGCACCAACTGGTAGATTTAAAGATACTCTGATTTTGTAGATTATTTCGGCACATTTTAGGGTTAGGAAAGTATGTATGAATCATTAAAAAAAAACTGATTTGGAGAACCTTTACACACTAAATATATTGATTAATAAAAAATACAGTGGTTTGATTCAACCTGAAAGTTGTCATATTCAAGTTCAATCCATGAAATATTGGAAGACGGAAAAAAAAGTGTACAATAGGGGTTGAATAGGGGGGTCCTATACATTTACCCTAATTCTCACAAATCATGGAACTGTATGAAACCGGTTCAGTCGTCGTGAACCGTGAACCAGGCTACAGGTTTAACCGGCTACGTGTGATCTGAGTTCCATAATGATTCAAACAGGCTACATGTCCTAAATTCTAGCACAACGTTAGCCTAATGCTAACGACCCTCAGGAACAACTGACGTGACAGAGGAAAGAAAGGGAAACAGAATGGAATGATGCTAAATGTAAGCTACAAATGGAAGAAAACGAACACTAAAGTGACAGTTATAAATGTATGTGGGTTTTACTGACGGTGGCTCTCGATAGTGGCTGATATTTAACATGATACAACTTGTAAAATAAACGGAGAAAAGGCCGGGCATAGCCTATAATTAAAACATTCCGAAGCTCATACATCAACTCGGCAGGTTCAGTCCTACAGAAGCCTAAAGCTTGGGTGTCCAAATTGCATCCACGCCTATTATGAGATCATACCAGTAGAGGTGCGTGCCTAAAATCACTGGGGAAGACAGAAAAATACAATACAATCTATGTGTTGTAATAATGTTTTTGCTCTATAACCTGTTAATTCATATGCCTTGTGACCCTGATATAGGCTTTAGGCCTAAAGGTCGAGACAATAAGAAGACAAAGTGGCAGAATAAATTCAACCACACCTTTGTTTTATCACAAAACCAGAGAGCAACTTCTGTCCGGTTAAGTCCACAAAGCATATTCTATGTAACAGACAGTTACATGACCTACATCATGGTCAAGCAAGTTAATGTTTCCGATCACTAAACAACTATTGATTTAGAACCACAGAGAGTTACCGCAAGTTGTAAATGCAGTGTAGTCACCTCTGTTAAGGTGTGTGTGTCTGTGTGTGTGTGTGTGTCTGTGTGTGTGTCTGTGTGTCTGTGTGTCTGTGTGTGTGTGTGTGTGTGTGTGTCTGTGTGTGTGTGTGTGTCTGTGTGTGTGTGTGTGTGTGTGTGTGTGTGTGTGTCTGTGTGTGTGTGTTAGAGAGAGAGACAGATCCTATGTCAATAAGCTCTAAGGTCCTATGTGACTACACAGTGTATAGAGTACGTACTCTCAAATGACACCCTTTTCCCTATATAGTGCACTACTTTTGATATTGCATTATGCTCATTCTCCACCTCTCCTCCCTCTCTCCACCCCTCCTTCTCTCCACCTCTCCTCCCTCACTCCACCCCCCCCTCTCCCTCCCTCCCTCCCTCCCTCCACTCTACCTCTCCCTCTCTCCCCCCACCTCTCCCTCTCTCCTCCCTCCCTCCCTCTACCTCTCCCCTCCCTCCACCTCATGTCCCAACATAGGTAGTATAAGGAAGTAGAGGAAGAAATGGACCTTACAGGTAGAAGACAAAAACATCTGAGGTTTGTAGCTTTCTTTTACAATTTAATGTAGAAAAGTGTTCTGGAGAAGTTAGGCTATCATAGAGAGACAGATGATTTAGGGGTAAGACATCTACAGAAATGTAAAGTTAATACAATACTGATTTCAACTTTCAAGAATGATAATTTTACTGTACATTGGTGTTGATTCATATTGCTTAGCCTAATCAATATGATCCAATGTGATGTGATGTTATAGGCTACAGGGCTATGAGGTAGGGTATTATTGGTAAAGGCGATTGACATCACATTATCGTGATTATTATCCGCATGTCGAAACTGCGTTAGAAAGACGTGCATCGGAATTATAGTAAAGCTGTCACTAAAGAAAATAGTCTGTTTCGACAAGTCAGTCAAGTAAAAATGACGTGCAACAATAGACATAGAAACTATTTAAATGTTGGGATAAATCAAAGTTCAAGTTGAAAATGCTTTCTGGCGACACCGATCAGAAAGAATGTGGTCCGTTTTGCTCAGTGCTGTACGCTTCATATAACTTGGCCAGCGCACTGTTGCGTAATGTTCCGCATCGTTGTCGGCACACCTGAATACAAGCCCGGGTGCAACGGACGAGATAAACTGTTGGCACCTCATGTGAAGTCAAGCAGTGCATGGGTGTATTCACTAAGGGCACTATTCCAACTTATGAAATTACGCCTTTCCTACGCACTGCTCATAGTTTCTATTCAGAAATATTGGAAGATGGAAAAAAAAGTGTACAATAGGGGTTGAATAGGGGGGTCCTATACATTTACCCTAATTCTCACTAATCATGGAACTGTATGAAACCGGTTCAGTCGTCGTGAACCGTGAACCAGGCTACAGGTTTAACCTGCTACGTGTGGTCTGAGTTCCATAATGATTCAAACAGGCTACATGTCCTAAATTCTTGCACAACGTTAGCCTAATGCTAACGACCCTCAGGAACAACTGACGTGACAGAGGAAAGAAAGGGAAACAGAATGGAATGATGCTAAATGTAAGCTACAAATGGAAGAAAACGAACACTAAAGTGACAGTTATAAATGTATGTGGGTTTTACTGACGGTGGCTCTCGATAGTGGCTGATATTTAACATGATACAACTTGTAAAATAAACGGAGAAAAGCCCGGGCATAGCCTATAATTAAAACATTCCGAAGCTCATACATCAACTCGGCAGGTTCAGTCCTGCAGAAGCCTAAAGCTTGAGGGTCCAAATTGCATCCACGCCTATTATGAGGTCACACCAGTAGAGGTGCGTGCGTAAAATCACTGGGGAAGACAGAAAAATACAATACAATCTATGTGTTGTAATAATGTTTTTGCTCTATAACCTGTTAATTCATATGCCTTGTGACCCTGATATAGGCTTTAGGCCTAAAGGTCGAGACAATAAGAAGACACAGTGGCAGAATAAATTCAACCACCTTTGTTTTATCACAAAACCGGAGAGCAACTTCTGTCCAGTTAAGTCCACAATGCATATTCTATGTAACAGACATGACCTACATCATGGTCAAGCAAGTTAATGTTTCCGACCACTAAACAACTATTGATTTAGAACCACAGAGAATTACCGCAAGTTGTAAATGTAGTGTAGTCACCGCTGTTAAGGTGTGTGTGTGTGTGTGTGTGTGTGTGTTTGTGTGTGTCTCTTTGTGTGTGTGTTAGAGAGAGAGACAGATCCTATGTCAATAAGCTCTAAGGTCCTATGTTACTACACAGTGTATAGAGTACGTACTCTCAAATGACACCCTTTTCCCTATATAGTGCACTACTTTTGATATTGCACTATGCTCAATCTCCACCTCTCCCTCCCTCCCTCCCTCCACCCCCTCCATCCCTCCACCCTCCCTCCCATCCCCCCCCACCTCTTCCTCTCTCCCCCCACCTCTCCCTGTCTCCTCCCTCCCTCCCTCCACCTCTTTCCCTCCCTCTCCCTCCCTCCCTCCCCCCCACCTCTCCCCCCACCTCTCCCTCTCTCCTCCCTCTCCCCTCCCTCCACCTCATGTCCCAACATAGGTAGTATCAGGAAGTAGAGGAAGAAATGGACGTTACAGGTAGAAGACAAAAACATCGGAGGTTTGTAGCTTTCTTTTACAATTTAATGTAGAAAAGTGTTCTGGAGAAGTTAGGCTATCATAGAGAGACAGATGATTTAAGGGTAAGACGTCTGCAGAATTATAAAGTTAATACAATACTGATTTCAACTTTCAAGAATGATGAGTTTAGTCTTATTTATAAATCAAATCAAATTGTTCCCCTTTTTCCTCCAAACATAACGATGGTCATTATGGCCAAACAGTTCTATTTTTGTTTAATCAGACCAGAGGACATTTCTCCAAAAAGTACGATCTTTGTCCCCATGTGCAGTTGCAAACCGTAGTCTGGCTTTTTTATGGCAGTTTTGGAGCAGTGGCTTCTTCCTTGCTGAGCAGCCTTTCAGGTTATGTCGATATAGGTCTCATTTTACTGTGGATATAGATACTTTTGTACCTGTTTCCTCCAGCATCTTCACAAGGTCCTTTGCTGTTGTTCTGGGATTTATTTGCACTTTTCGCATCTCTAGGAGACAGAACGCGTCTCCTTCCTGAGCGGTATGACGGCTGCGTGGTCCCATGGTGTTTATACTTGCGTACTATTGTTTGTACAGATGAACGTGGTACCTTCAGGCGTTTGGAAATTGCTCCCAAGGATGAACCAGACTTGTGGAGGTCTACACATTTTTTTCTGAGGTCTTGGCTGATTTATTTTGATTTTCCCATGATGTCAAGCAGAGGCACTGAGTTTGAAGGTAGGCCTTGAAATACATCCACAGGTACACCTCCAATTGACTCAAATTATGTCAATTAGCCTATCAGAAGCTTCTAAAGCCATGACATAATTTTCTGGAATTTTCCAAGCTGTTTAAAGGCACAGTCAACTTAGTGTCAAATATAATCAAATCAATTTTTACTGGTCACATGCGCCGAATACAACAGGTGCAGACATTACAGTGAAAGGCTTACTTACAGCTCTTAACCAACAGTGCATTTATTTTTAACAAAAAAAGTAAAAATAAAACAACAACAAAAAAAGTGTTGAGAAAAAAAAGCAGAAGTAAAATAAAATAACAGTAGGGAGGCTATATATACAGGGGGGTACCGTTGCAGAGTCAATGTGCGGGGGCAGCGGCTAGTTGAGGTAGTTGAGGTAATATGTACATGTGGGTAGAGTTAAAGTGACTATGCATAAATAATTAACAGAGTAGCAGCAGCGTAAAAAGGATGGGGTGGGGGGGCAGTGCAAATAGTCTGGGTAGCCATGATTAGCTGTTCAGGAGTCTTATGGCTTGGGGGTAGAAGCTGTTGAGAAGTCTTTTGGACCTAGACTTGGCACTCCGGTACCGCTTGCCGTGCGGTAGCAGGGAGAACAGTCTATGACTAGGGTGGCTGGAGTCTTTGACAATTGTATATTGGTGTTGATTCATATTAATTAGCCTAATCAATATGATCCAATGTGATGTGATGTTATAGGCTACAGGGCTATGAGGTAGGGTATTATTGGTAAAGGCGACTGACAGCACATTATCGTGATTATTATCCGCGTGATGAAACAACGTTAGAAGACGTGCATCGGAATTATGTAAAGATGTCACTAAATAAAGAAAATAGTCTGTTTCGACAAGTCAGTCAAGTAAAAATGACGTGCAACAATAGCATAGAAACTAAATAAATGTTGGGATAAATCAAAGTTCAAGTTGAAAATGCTTTCTGGCGACACGGATCAGAAAGGTGGTGGTCCGTTTTGCTCACTGCTGTGCGCTCGATATAACTTGGCCGACGCACCGTTGCGTAATGTTACCCACTGGTTCAATCGTTGTCGGCACACCTTTCTTCTGAATACATGCCCCGGTGCAACGGACGAGATAAACTGATCGCACCTCATGTGAACTCAAGAAGTGCATGGGTGTATTCACTAAGGGCACTATTCCAATTTATGAAATTACGCATTTCTTATGCACGCCTTTCCTACGCACTGCTCATAGTTTCTATTCAGACTTTACCTTATTAAGTTGCATAACGGGCTTTGCAGGCGTGGTTCCCTTGCGTGCGCTGAATAAATGTAATTCAACCGCTGAAAACACTCCCACTTGCTGGCCAACAGATTTTCTGGTGGAGTTTTCATTCAATAGCGTTTTCAGTACATACATTTTAAGCCTTTAAGTACGGTGTACCTTTAATTAGATTGTTGTCGACAGACTAGAATACATCGAGAGAACGGGTTGAGAATATTAAAAATACTCGGATTTTGTAGATTATTTAGGCACATTTTAGGGTTAGGAAAGTATGTATAAATCATAAAAAAACTGGTTTGGAGAACCTTTACACACGACGCAAAAATGATGCAAAATCTATGCTTCAAATGGAAGAAAACGAACACTAAAGTGACAGTTATAAATGTATGCGGGTTTTACTGATGGTTGCTGTCGATAGTGGCTGATATTTAACATGATACAACTTGTAAAATAAACGGAGAAAAGGCCGGGCACAGCCTATAATTAAAACATTCCGAAGCTCATACATCAACTCGGCAGGTTCAGTCCTACAGAAGCCTAAAGCTTGGGGGTCCAAATTGCATCCACGCCTATTATGAGGTCACACCAGTAGAGGTGCGTGCGTAAAATCACTGTTAATTCATATGCCTTGTGACCGTGAAATAGACTGTAGGCCTAAAGGCCGAGACAATAAGAAGACACAGTGGGAGAATAAATTCAACCACCTTTGTTTTATCACAAAACCAGAGAGCAACTTCTGTCCGGTTAAGTCCACAAAGCATATTCTATGTAACAGACAGTTACATGACCTACATCATGGTCAAGCAAGTTAATGTTTCCGACATTTTCGGACCACTAAACAACTATTGATTTAGAACCACAGAGAGTTTTCAGCAAATTGCAAAGAGTGGTTCATGGTCCTGATTTATGTGTGTGTGGGTGTGTGTGGGTGTGTGCGCGTTCGTGCAAGTATGAAAAAACATGTTGACTCACCCTACTTGTAGAGAAACGCCAATGACACCCTCCTCTCTTTCATGTTGACAAAATGGTCTATCACTCTGTCATACAGTACACGGTCTATCACTCTGTCATACAGTACACGGTCTATCACTCTGTCATACAGTACACGGTCTATCACTCTGTCATACAGTACACGGTCTATCACTCTGTCATACAGTACACGGTCTATCACTCTGTCATACAGTACACGGTCTATCACTCTGTCATACAGTACACGGTCTATCACTCTGTCATACAGTACACGGTCTATCACTCTGTCATACAGTACACGGTCTATCACTCTGACATACAGTACACGGTCTATCACTCTGTCATACAGTACACGGTCTATCACTCTGTCATACAGTACACGGTCTATCACTCTGTCATACAGTACACGGTCTATCACTCTGTCATACAGTACACGGTCTGTCACTCTGTCATACAGTACACGGTCTATCAGTCTGTCATACAGTACACACTTTTATTTTTTGTTGTTGAGGCTACCTGGCTAAAATGCTTGCTCGCTAGCCTAACTCCATTCATGGCAAGGTTAGCTAGTTAACATTATTCTTCTACATCTAGCTACATATTTAACTTCTATCCTCTCAGGCCGGGGGCACAGCAATGTATGAATTAATGGTTGGATCAGAATCGCTGTTATAATCATTCGCCAGTATGGAGAATTAAGTAAAACCACAAGTCCAAATCCCTATCTCCATCCATGGTTAATTTAGGAAAGGACCAATGTTAACTAACTAGCTAGACACCAGAGGACAACAACACAACGAGATGCAACAATTCAAGTTGTTTCTGTCAAAATCCAAGCTGGTTTACCTTGACACCTTTTATTGGAGCACCAGAACCAATCACAGTTGAGCTCGCTCAGTTTAGCTCAACGCTGATTGGCTAATTTCTAATACTTTTTTAAATCGAAGGACAAATGTTCGCTGGCTTCCCTTGTCTTCAATTCTACGGGCAACAATGTCATACTCGTTTGGACCAGACAGCATCAGATAGATGGCCTACACATAGAGAGACAGAGGGGCGCTGTTTAGCTCGCTCGGATGCTTTCTCCTGTGAGATACATTCAGCCTCTTGTGAATTAAAGGACAATTATGAAGCACAGAGAGACGAAAGATACATTATAGCCTGGCTTCCCTTGGCATAGAAGAAATACCTGTCAGCTATTTTAACTGTATGTAATGTCTATTTGGTAAATGTTTATAATGTCTGTCAATCTAAGCTGTAACGTATTTTTAGTTGTGTGTACCCGAGGTAGACTAGCTGTTGTTATGGAGTCAGCTAATGGGGATCCAACCAGGTAGACTAGCTGTTGTTATGGAGTCAGCTAATGGGGATCCAACCAGGTAGACTAGCTGTTGTTATGGAGTCAGCTAATGGGGATCCAACCAGGTAGACTAGCTGTTGTTATGGAGTCAGCTAATGGGGATCCTACCAGGTAGACTAGCTGTTGTTATGGAGTCAGCTAATGGGGATCCAACCAGGTAGACTAGCTGTTGTTATGGAGTCAGCTAATGGGGATCCAACCAGGTAGACTAGCTGTTGTTATGGAGTCAGCTAATGGGGATCCTACCAGGTAGACTAGCTGTTGTTATGGAGTCAGCTAATGGGGATCCAACCAGGTAGAATAGCTGTTGTTATGGAGTCAGCTAATGGGGATCCAAGTAAAATCAAATCAAATTAATAACATATTGGACTGTGCATGTTTAAATGCAACATGAAGTCTCTGTTTGAACTTTGACCACAGACAGTAAAAATGTTGTCATTGTTAATGGTTCTTCAACAATGTTCAGAAATATTGACTGTTCTGTTATTTCTTATTGTAGCTGAGTGAGCTGTGACTTACATCTAAAATGAGTCTCTCTGGGGAGAGAGAAGAGGGGACCACTGCCTCTAAAATGAGTCTCTCTGGGGAGAGAGAGGAGGGGACCACTGCCTCTAAAATGAGTCTCTCTGGGGAGAGAGAGGAGGGGACCACTGCCTCTAAAATGAGTCTCTCTGGGGAGAGAGAGGAGGAGACCACTGCCTCTAAAATGAGTCTCTCTGGGGAGAGAGAGGAGGGGACCACTGGCTCTAAAATGAGTCTCTCTGGGGAGAGAGAGGAGGGGACCACTGACTCTAAAATGAGTCTCTCTGGGGAGAGAGAGGAGGGGACCACTGGCTCTAAAATGAGTCTCTCTGGGGAGAGAGAGGAGGGGACCACTGCCTCTAAAATGAGTCTCTCTGGGGAGAGAGAGGAGGGGACCACTGGCTCTAAAATGAGTCTCTCTGGGGAGAGAGAGGAGGGGACCACTGCCTCTAACATGAGTCTCTCTGGGGAGAGAGAGGAGGGGACCACTGCCTCTAAAATGAGTCTCTCTGGGGAGAGAGAGGAGGGGACCACTGCCTCTAAAATGAGTCTCTCTGGGGAGAGAGAGGAGGGGACCACTGCCTCTAAAATGAGTCTCTCTGGGGAGAGAGAGGAGGGGACCACTGCCTCTAAAATGAGTCTCTCTGGGGAGAGAGAGGAGGAGACCACTGCCTCTAAAATGAGTCTCTCTGGGGAGAGAGAGGAGGGGACCACTGCCTCTAAAATGACTCAAGACACCAGTTCTAAGAGGTAAGAGATGACATGTAAAATATACAGTTCTCTTAAAGATATAAAACTAAAGGGAAAGGTTTTCCCAAATTACATAACATGTAGTTCTACATCATTCATTTAAAAGTCCCCAAATCGATTTACCAATTGCAGACTGTAGCTTTATAAAGAAACATTAGGACTTCTATGAGTTCAGCTATACACTTGTTGAAATGATGTAGATGAGGTACTGATGAGATATTGATGAGGTGATCTGCCTCCCTGTTTTGTTCAGTGTCCAGAAGCCCAGAGCAGAGTCACCTGCCCCCAGCCTGCTATCAATGAAGAGTGATCAGCCACCTGCTTTCAGCCAGGAACCATTACCAGATGACAATAAGGAAGTGGAGAGTTTGGACAGTGAGGATGCATTAAAGATCACACACAACCTTCTGGACAGAAGAAGTAAGACTGTGTTTCATACAATATTACAAAGAACGGGACAAAGGCCCCTCTAACAAACACACACACACACACTCACACTCACACTCACACTCACACTCACACTCACACTCACACTCACACTCACACTCACACTCACACTCACACTCACACTCACACACACACACACACACACACACACACACACACACACACACACACACACACACACACACACACACACACACTCACACTCACACTCACACTCACACTCACACTCACACACACACACACACACACACACACACACACACACACACACACACACACACATGCACTTATGAGTCCCAACTCTCATTGTTTTCCTACAGGTCAAACTCTTCTGACAGTCCAACAAGACATTAAGGCTAAACTGAAACACAAGTATCAACACATATCTGAAGGAATTGGAAACCATGGAAACCAAAGTCTGTTAAAGGACATCTACACAGAGCTCTACATCACAGAGGGTGGAAGTGGAGGGGTCAATAATGAACATGAGGTGAGACAGATAGAGATGGCATCCAAGAAACAAATCACACAAGAGACACCAATCAAATGCAACGACATCTTCAAGCCTTTAGCTGGACAAGACAAACCTATCAGAACTGTGCTGACAAAAGGAATCGCTGGCATTGGAAAAACAGTCTCTGTGCAGAAGGTCATCCTTGACTGGGCAGAGGGAAAAGCAAATCAGGACGTTCATTTCATGTTTCCTCTTCCTTTCCGTGATCTGAACCTGAAAAAGGACCAATACAGTCTGATGCAACTTCTTTCCCACTACTTCTCAGAGCTGAAAGAGATTGACAGCATTGAAGATGGTGAAACCAAAACTGTTTTCATTTTTGATGGTCTGGATGAGTGTCGACTTCCTCTAGACTTCAAAAACAATGAGAGGTGCTGTGATGTCACGAAGCCAACCTCGGTGGACGTGCTGCTGACAAACCTCATCAAGGGAATCTGCTTCCCTCTGCTCTCCTCTGGATAACCTCACGGCCTGCAGCAGCCAATCAGATCCCTCCTGAGTGTGTTGACCAGGTGACAGAGGTACGAGGGTTCAATGATCCACAGAAGGAGGAGTACTTCAGGAAGAAAATCACAGATCAGAATCTGGCCAATGAAATCATCAAACACATGAAGACATCAAGGAGCCTCCACATCATGTGCCACATGCCAGTCTTCTGTTGGATATCAGCCACTGTCCTTGAGATGCTGAAAGAGGCAGAGAAGGATGAAGTCCCCAAAACTCTGACCCAGATGTTCACACACTTCACACTCATCCAATTCATTGTGAAGAACAAGAAGTACAACAAAGCCACAGAGACAAACCCAAAGGAACTGTCTCAGTCAGACAAAGAGATGATCCTGAAACTGGCAGAGCTGGCTTTCCAACAGCTGCAGAAGGGCAACCTGATCTTCTATGAGGAGGACCTGAGAGAATGTGGCCTTGATGTCACAGAGGCATCAGAGTACTCAGCATTGTGTACAGAGATCTTTAAAGAAGAATCTGGGCTGAACCAAGAGAAGGTCTACAGCTTTGTGCATCTGAGCATGCAGGAGTTTCTAGCAGCAGTGCATGCTTTAGAATCATGTCTGTACAAGAAGGAAAATGTTTTTTCCACCACTAGTGAGGATGAAGATGAGAAGTCAATCCAGTTGTCTGACTTACACAGGAGAGCAGTGGACCAGGCCTTGAAGAGTGAGAATGGACACCTGGACCTGTTCCTCCGCTTCCTTCTGGGTCTCTCACTGGAGTCCAATCAGAATCTGTTACGAGGCCTTCTGACACAGACAGGAAGTACAACACAGAGCAATGAGGAAACAGTCGAGAGAACAGTCAGGTACATTTCAGACAAGATCGAAAGGGAATCCTCACCAGAAAGGATCATCAACTTGTTCCACTGTCTGAATGAACTTGGTGCCAACTCTCTAGTTGAAGACATGCAAACCTCCCTGCGATCAGGAACTCTTTCAGAAACAGTCCTAGAACCTCACCAATGTTCAGCCCTGGCCTACCTGTTACTGATGTCAGAGGAGGTGCTGGAGGAGTTTGACCTGAAGACATACACCACATCAGAGGAAGGTTATCAGAGGTTGCTGCCGATAGTGAAAACCTGCAAGAGAGCACTGTAAGTTCTATTATTGAGTTGATGTAAACAGTATCATTATTCTGAAGGATTTGTATATCTAACAGATGATCTTCTCTCTCCAGACTGTCTGGCTGTAAACTCACATATGAATCCTGTGAGACTCTGGCCTCAGCTCTGCAGACACCAAACTCCCCCCTGAGAGAACTGGACCTCCGCTACAATGACCTGGGAGACAGAGGAGTGGAGCTGCTCTGTGTTGGACTAACCAGTCCACTCTGCAACATACAGACACTAGTGTGAGTTAAATATCTTCAGTATCCACTGTGAGTGTTTATATATTATGTATGTAGTTAGTATGTGTATGTTTTTAACATTATTTGAATATCTTGGTAAATATGCAGAAACATACATAAAATGTGATAAATATATCAAACTAAGGTTAAATGTCTTGAGTGAGTTAGTATGTTTTTAACATTGGTTAATCATGTGTCCTTCTGTTATTATCTTAATGTATCTCATTATTCTTAAAGCTTTGCATATTTATCAGTGTATCACTATATCTCCTCTCTCCAGACTGTCTGGCTGTGAACTCACATATGAATCCTATGAGACTCTGGCTTCAGCTCTGCAGACACCAAACTCCCCCTGAGAGAACTGGACCTCAGCTACAATGACCTGGGAGACAGAAGAGTGGAGCTGTTCTGTGTTGGACTAACCAGTCCACTCTGCAACATACAGACACTAGTGTGAGTTAACTATCTTCATTATCCACTGTGAGTGTTTATATATTCTGTATGTACTGTATACTGAACAAAAATATAAATGCAACATGCAACAATTTGAAAGGTTTTACTGAGTTACAGTTCATATGAGGAAATCAGTCAATTGAAATAAATTCATTAGGCCCTAATCTATGGATTTCACATAAATGGGAATTCAGATATGCATCTGTTGGTCAGAGATACCTTTAAAAAAATAAGTATGGGTGTGTATCAGAAAACCAGTCCGTATCTGGTGTGACCACCATTTGCCTCATGCAGCGCGACACATCTCCTTCGCATAGAGTTGATCAGGCTGTTGATTGTGGCCTGTGGAATGTTGTCCCACTCCTCTTCAATGGCTGTGCGAAGTTGCTGGAAACTGCCGGGAACTGGAAGACGCTGTCGTACACGTCGATCCAGAGCATCCCAAACATGCATGTCTGGTGAGTATGCAGTCCATGGAAGAACTGGGACATTTTCAGCTTCCAGGAATTGTATACAGATCCTTGCGACACTGGGCCGTGCATTATCATGCTGAAACATGAGGTGGTGGCGGCGGTTGAATGGCACGACAATGGGCCTCAGGATCTCGTCACGGTATCTCTGTGCATTCAAATTGCCATCGATAAAATGTGATTTTGTTCATTGTCCGTAGCTTATGCCGGCCCATACCATAACCCCACCGCCACCATGGGGCACTCTGTTCACAACGTTGACCTCAGCAAACCGCTTGCCCACACAATGCCATCACGACGCCCTACACGCTTTCTGCCATCTTCCCGGTACAGTTGAAACCGGGATTCATTCGTGAAGAGCACACTTCTCCAGTGTGCCAGTGGCCATCGAAGGTGAGCATTTGCCCACAGAAGTCGGTTACGACGCCGAACTGCAGTCAGGTCAAGACCCTGGTGAGGATGACAAGCACACAGATGAGCTTCCCTGAGACAGTTTCTGACAGTTTGTGCAGAAAATATTCGGTTGTGAAAACCCACAGTTAAATCAGCTGTCCTGGTGGCTTGTCTCAGACCATCCTGCAGGTGAAGAAGCCGGATGTGGAGGTCCTGGGCTGGCGTGGTTACATGTGGTCTGTGATTGTGAGGCCGGTAGGATGTACTGCCAAATTCTCTAAAACGATGTTGGAGGCGGTTTATGGAAGAGAAATTAACATAAAATTCTCTAGCAACAGCTCTGGTGGACATTCCTGCAGTCATCATGCCAATTGCACGCTCCCTCAAAACTTGACACATCTGTGGCATTGTGTTGTGTGACAAAACTGTACATTTCAGAGTGGCCTTTTATTGTCCCCAGCACAAGGTGCACCTGTGTAATGATCATGCAGTTTAATCAGCTTCTTGATATACCACACCTGTCAGGTGAATGGATTATCTTAAGAAAATGGATTATCTTAACAAAGGGGAAATGCTCACTAACAGGGATCTAAACAAATTTATGCACAACATTTGAGAGAACTAAGCTTTTGTGCGTATGGAACATATCTGGGATATTTTATTGCAGCTCATGAAACGTGGGACCTACACTTTACATGTTGGGTTTATATTTATGTTCAGTATAGTAAGTATGTGTATGTTTTTAACATTATTTTAACATTTTGGGACATCTCCAGAAACATACATAATATATATAAAACTAAGGTAAATATCTTGAGTGAGTTAGTATGTTTTTAACATTGGTTAATCATGTGTCCTTCTGTTATTGTCTTAATGCATTTCATTATTCTTAAAGCTTTGCATATTTAACAGTGTATCAACATATCTCCTCTCTCCAGACTGGCTGGCTGTAAACTCACATATGAATCCTGTGAGACTCTGGCTTCAGCTCTGCAGACAACAAACTCCCCCCTGAGAGAACTGGACCTCAGATACAATGACCTGGGAGACAGAGGAGTGGAGCTGCTCTGTGTTGGACTAACCAGTCCACTCTGCAACATACAGACACTAGTGTGAGTTAACTTTCTTCAGTATGAGTTATTATGTGGATGTTTTAAACATTTGTTAATCATGTGCTCTTCTGCCCTCTAGTCTAGGTCAGTGTGGTCTGACAGAGGGTTGCTGTTCAGATCTGGCCTCAGTCCTGAGTTCACCCAACTCACAACTGAAACAACTGGAGCTGAGAGACAATGACCTGCAGGACTCAGGAGTTACACTGCTGTCTGCTGGACTGGAGGATCCAGACTGTAAACTACACACACTGGGGTAAGTACAGCTGTTTCAGTCAGGTCGGTACTTTGCTGAGTTACACTGCCCTCTGCTGGACTGGAGGATCCAGACTGTAAACTACACACACTGGGGTATGGACAGCTGTTTCAGTCAGGTCGGTACTGAGCTTAGTAAAACAAATACTCTGAACATCTGATGTTTCATGACAATGTTTGTGTCATGGACAAATATATGGGTGTCCTACAAGATGATTGACACCAGTCCACCAACCTAGACGGCTGTTGTGTCTCTCTGTAGGCTGTGTGGCTGTCTGGTCACAGAGGAGGGCTGTGCTGCTCTGTCTTCAGCTCTGAGGTCAAACCCCTCCCACCTGAAAGAGCTGGACCTGAGCTACAATCACCCAGGAGACTCTGCAGGGGGACTGCTTTCAGCTGCTCTGGTGGATCCCACAGATAAACTGATGAAGCTGAAGTAAGTCAGAATAGATGTCCTAATAGTGTGAGCAGTGGTTGTGTCCTATGTAGTGTAGTAGGTTCAGTAACATGAGGACATGATGGTAGAATACAGGGGACGTTTACCCAGCAGGCTTAGCACTCCAACACAGCATACATCATCACCACATGAATACTCTTCTTCTGCATCTCTGATATCCTGTTGGAATTGTACTCTGTTCTGTATGCAGTAGATAGGATAGAATACCTGTATGTCTCTAGTAATGAATTGTACTCTGTTCTGTATGCAGTATGTAGGATAGAATACCTGTATTTCTCTAGTAATGAATTGTACTCTGTTCTGTATGCAGTAGGTAGGATAGAATACCTGTATGTCTCTAGTAATGAATTGTACTCTGTTCTGTATGCAGTATGTAGGATAGAATACCTGTATTTCTCTAGTAATGAATTGTACTCTGTTCTGTATGCAGTAGGTAGGATAGAATACCTGTATGTCTCTAGTAATGAATTGTACTCTGTTCTGTATGCAGTATGTAGGATAGAATACCTGTATTTCTCTAGTAATGAATTGTACTCTGTTCTGTATGCAGTAGGTAGGATAGAATACCTGTATGTCTCTAGTAATGAATTGTACTCTGTTCTGAATGCAGTAGGTAGGATAGAATACCTGTATGTCTCTAGTAATGAACTTGGATAGTGCACCAGAACACAACAATATGGTTTAAATGTTGACTGCTTTATTAGGTCTTTGTCAGTCAATAACCTGTTTCTCCTACAGTGTGGATCATGGTGGAGAGTTCAGGCTGAAATCAGGGCTGATGAAATGTAAGTCTCTTCAATCCTAATTAACTACATATTCAGAACTACAGTAACATAGTAACTAATCAATACTTGTTCTCTACCTACAAAACAACATTTTATATGAAGATGTGGTTTGATTAAACTCTCCTTTTGTCTACAGATGCCTGTCATCTCACCCTGGACCCAAATACAGCAAACCCAGTCCTGATACTGTCTGAGGGGAACAGGAAGGTGACACGGGTGGAGGAGAAGCAGCATTATGAAGACCATCCAGACAGATTTGACTGTCTTCCCCAAGTTCTCTGCAGAGAAGGCTTATCTGGATCTCGTTATTACTGGGAGGTGGAGAGGGATGGTGACGTGGCTGTCATTGGTGTGGTGTACAAAGGAATGCAGAGGAAGGGAGTGATGGACAGTTGGATTGGACTCAACGGGAAGTCCTGGAGTTTATTCTACTCTGACAGTGGATATAAGTTTTACCATGCTGGAGTCGACAGATCCATCCCTGGTCCTTTTTCTAACAGAGTTGGAGTGTATCTGGACTGGCCAGCTGGTACTTTGTCCTTCTATAGTGTGTCCTCCTCTGGTACACTGACACACCTTTACACAGAACACACCACATTCACTGAACCCCTCTATCCTGGGTTTAGGGTTTATTCCTCCTCCTCCTCAGTGACCCTGTGTCAGATAGATGACCAACACATTCAAAGGTGAGTCATAGCAATGTTTCATCATGTGTTTTCCTCTGGAATCATTCCTACAATTAGATTAGTATTCGTGTGTTTTAATGTGTTCTGTTGGACCTACAGACAGTTAGATTAGTAGTAGTGGTGTGTTTTAATGTGTTCTGTTGGACCTACAGACAGTTAGATTAGTAGTGGTGGTGTGTTTTTAATGTGTTCTGTTGGACCTACAGACAGTTAGATTAGTAGTAGTGGTGTGTTTTAATGTGCTCTGTTGGACCTACAGACAGTTAGATTAGTAGTGGTGGTGTGTTTTAATGTGTTCTGTTGGACCTACAGAGAGTTAGATTAGTAGTAGTGGTGTGTTTTAATGTGTTCTGTTGGACCTACAGACAGTTAGATTAGTAGTAGTGGTGTGTTTTAATGTGTTCTGTTGGACCTACAGACAGTTAGATTAGTAGTGGTGTGTTTTAATGTGTTCTGTTGGACCTACAGACAGTTAGATTAGTAGTAGGGGTGTGTTTTAATGTGTTCTGTTGGACCTACAGACAGTTAGATTAGTAGTAGTGGTGTGTTTTAATGTGTTCTGTTGGACCTTCAGAGAGTTAGATTAGTAGTAGTGGTGTGTTTTAATGTGTTCTGTTGGACCTACAGACAGTTAGATTAGTAGTAGTGGTTTGTTTTAATGTGTTCTGTTGGACCTACAGACAGTTAGATTAGTAGTAGTGGTGTGTTTTAATGTGTTCTGTTGGACCTACAGACAGTTAGATTAGTAGTAGTGGTGTGTTTTAATGTGTTCTGTTGGACCTACAGACAGTTAGATTAGTAGTAGTGGTGTGTTTTAATGTGTTCTGTTGGACCTACAGACAGTTAGATTAGTAGTAATGGTGTGTTTTAATGTGTTCTGTTGGACCTACAGACAGTTAGATTAGTGGTGGTGGTGTGTTTTAATGTGTTCTGTTGGACCTACAGACAGTTAGATTAGTAGTAGTGGTGTGTTTTAATGTGTTCTGTTGGACCTACAGACAGTTAGATTAGTAGTAGTGGTGTGTTTTAATGTGTTCTGTTGGACCTACAGACAGTTAGATTAGTAGTAGTGGTGTGTTTTAATGTGTTCTGTTGGATGTACAGATGTTTCCTCTCCTATGTCTCACTGTAGTGTCAGTTTCACTCTAACCACAAGAGGGCATCAGAACCTGTTAAAATGATACCTGGTGACTTCACGTCTCTAGGGGCTTTCATCAAGATAAGCAATGTCACCTGTATTGTCACCATCAGTATTGACTTCGTGGAAGTTGACATAGTGTTATGTCACATTTGGCAATGCACCCTACATAGGGAGCTGTTTTGTCACCCTTTAAACACCCTTTGTATTGCTTATGAAGACTGTATGTATGCTATATAAAGCCTTTATAAGTTGTTTTTAGTTTAATCACAGTCTATCCATCTGCTTTCCCAACAGCAGAGACCATGATGGAGAGTGTTGTATCAAGCCTGGACCTGAGAAATGTGAGTGTTAACTGATTTAATTGTTTTTCAATCAAAATACTTTTAAAGCGTTCATTATACTTGAGTCCCAGGCAAGGAACACAATCATGATCTATTTGGTCAAAACAAACTTAAAGGTAGAGTCAGCAATATGATGTAGATGCACAAAGTAAACAGCATAGTGGGTCAATTTCTACAACAACTAAGGGCGTTGGAGCGCGATGCTAAACTCCTCTGTTTTGGTCCCGTGGCTACCACGCTGTAAGAGAGTGAAGAGAACCCGTGCACCTGGGCAGAGACTGTGTGAGAGAGAAGTCAGGCATCTTGCTCATCACAATATCTGCGGTGCTGCTCGTACAACATCATTTAGCTGACTCTACCTTTAAGCTCTCATCCTGGGATCTACCAGAAATCAGGCCCCCAACATCTCCAAAACATGGACCAGAACCATGTTGTTTCCTGCTTCCACAAACATTCATTAATATAACACTAATGTCAGATTATGGGATGATAATGAGTGTACATTCTGAGACTGTTGCTCACTTACATTCATTTTTATTACAAGTCTGTTTAATATTTATTAATTCATTATTACATGAGATTGTCCGTCTTAAATAACAACTACTTTTGACTTCAGGGATTCCTCAGAGCTGTAAGACTTGTGACCATGTTGAGGTAAGTCATAATGTCAATTCTCACTTTTACATACCTTCAGGAGTCAGGCACAGTCTGAAAGCCAGGTGTGTACTGACCAACCATTCATACTGGGATATAGACAGTCCTGTGTTCTGCTTTAGTAATATAAACACAGTCTGAAAGCCAGGTGTGTACTGACCAACCATTCATACTGGGATATAGACAGTCCTGTGTTCTGCTTTAGTAATATAAACACAGTCTGAAAGCCAGGTGTGTACTGACCAACCATTCATACTGGGATATAGACAGTCCTGTGTTCTGCTTTAGTAATATAAACACAGTCTGAAAGCCAGGTGTGTACTGACCAACCATTCATACTGGGATATAGACAGTCCTGTGTTCTGCTTGTAGGAATGCAGGATTTTAACTTCTGTCATATTTTGTCATTAGACATTTTAATTGGATCAATCACCAGCATTCCATGTAACATTGAATAAATACATTAGATAAATTACTTTGTTCATTTAATGGGCCAGTTTCCCGGACAAAGATTAAGCCTAATCTTGGACCTTAAAAAACTTTCTATTGAAACTTCCATTGATCATGCTTTAAGTCCAGCACTAGACTCAATCTGTGTCCAGGAAACTTGCCCCATATGTATAACTGACATGCTTGTCCTTGTTCAGGACTCCACACACTGGCTTCTGATTGAACCCTTGACTTCCACTGTCCAGGAAGTGACAATGTTCAGGTAAAATAACTACTTTTAACATTTCATTCCACTTGCTAGTGTATTTCCCCATTACCTTTGGGAATAGGCTTCTAATCCAACCTCTCCATTTGACGATTGACCCTCTCTACCATATCTTGTTGTTGCCCTCAGGCACAGGTCACCCAAAGGGCGTTATGAGTGCACAGTGTCTGGTCTCCGCTGGGTGTGTGACAGAGATGTCATTCTGAAGTATCACTTCAGGAACTGGGAACCCTACAGTCAACTTCTGAAAGACATGCAGTACGGACAAGGTGGTCCATTGCTGGACATCACTATGGAGTTAGGTGAACTGGAGGAAGTTCATCTGCCACACTTTGTCTGTTTAGGTAAAACCATATAGACATAGTATTCAGAAAGACATTTCCATGTAACTGAGTTTCACTTCCTGAATGAATAAATGAATATTCTGGGAGTTTGAGTTTACTGTGATCTGATACTGCATATTCTTTGTGTTTTAGTTGGATGAATAATACAATATTTGTCTTTCTGTCTCCTTTTTATTGTGTTGTTCAGGGACCAACCCTTCCCTGAGGAATGAGATGAAGATTCTTCATGTAGAGGAACATGGAGTGTCTGTTGAGGAAGTGCATGAGGTCACCAGATTCCATGCTAAGATTCTCCATCCCAGGTTCTCAGCTATCGCTGTTATACTGAGCTATATCTTTTTTTGGAACGTAGCTGTCCACTGTGACGTGGTCCTCTATATGGCAGTAAAAAAGGCAACAGTAATTTCACGGCTGTACATGCTCCTCAGAAACTCCAGTCAGAAAGAGGTGAGGCACCATCATTGAAGTGACAACAGTATGTTGAAACTTACTAAAGGAAAGCTGATAGGTTGTTGAAAATCTATAGATTACAGACAACATGCAGCTCTGTGAGAAATCTATTTCTGTCTCATTCATTTGAAGAGCCAGTAGACGGCACTCTTCTCTCTGTTCGAAGGAGAACCCAATGCCCCGGGGCAGTGAAGGGGATATTGCCCTGAGTAGTGTGCTGTCATTCGCATGGGACGTTAAACATGTTTCCTGACTCTCTGTGAACACAAGATCCCATGGCACTTATCATAAGAGTAGGGGTGTTAACCCCGGTGTCCTGGCTAAATTCACTATCTGGCCCTCATACCATCATGGCCACCTAATCATCCCCAGCTTCCAATTGGCTCATTCATCCCCTTTCCCCTGTAACACTTCCTGAGGTCGTTGCTGTAAAATAGACTCTCTTCTCAGTCAATTACCTGGTAAAATAAGGGTAAAATAAATAAAAAATAGTGTACACATTTTTTTGATGTTGACAAAAAAGGAATGCTCGGTGAACTGCATGTTGTGTGAATTAAGAGACTACATTGTTCAGACTGACTACCACACTGCTCATTTTCTAGGCTGTTCGGGACCGGGAGAAACATCAGGTGTCCCAAGGATATTCAGAATTGGTCCTGTCAAGTCCAAACGGGTCCTTAAAGCTGAACAGTTGGTTTGCACTCAAGAATCCCCATTCCACTTCCATCAATCCAGAGGTGCAGTTTTAGCAGGCTGAGGACATGAATCTGTCATATTATATATTAATAACTGGAATATCATTCTATTTCTTTCTCTCTCTCTCTCTCTGTCTGTTGTCTCAATCGTTGCACCATATGACCTTCTACAGAAGATTCAGCTGTTACCTGCAGACACCACACCAAGCTGTTGTAAGATGGTTATGAGAAACACAGGGGTTGACATTGAGATGGAGTTAATCGGGGATGATGAGAGGACAGTATGGAGAGAGATGGTACCAACAGGTAGGAGAATATGTCAATCATAACTCTGTTATTTTCTGACAGATGCTATTTAGTGATTATAACCTCTTTTTGTTTTTTTCAGATGAATACATCCCTGAAACCCATTCAACTAGTAAGTAAACATGAGAGGTACAAACCAATGGCTTGAGGGCCAGTCGACATGGTTTACTGTTGGACTAGTCCTGATTATAAAAGGCTGTCTTCAAGATCAATGACATCTCCTCCAGGACTTGATGTAGATTAGCCTGGTTCTGAATGACATCTCCTCCAGGACTTGATGTAGATTAGCCTGGTTCTGAATGCCCCAATGACATCTCCTCCAGGACTTGATGTAGATTAGCCTGGTTCTGAATGCCCCAATGACATCTCCTCCAGGACTTGATGTAGATTAGCCTGGTTCTGAAGGACATCTCCTCCAGGACTTGATGTAGATTAGCCTGGTTCTGAAGGACATCTCCTCCAGGACTTGATGTAGATTAGCCTGGTTCTGAAGGACATCTCCTCCAGGACTTGATGTAGATTAGCCTGGTTCTGAATGACATCTCCTCCAGGACTTGATATAGATTAGCCTGGTTCTGAATGCCCCAATGACATCTCCTCCAGGACTTGATGTAGATTAGCCTGGTTCTGAATGCCCCAATGACATCTCCTCCAGGACTTGATGTAGATTAGCCTGGTTCTGAATGCCATCTCCTCCAGGACTTGATGTAGATTAGCCTGGTTCTGAATGCCATCTCCTCCAGGACTTGATGTAGATTAGCCTGGTTCTGAATGACATCTCCTCCAGGACTTGATGTAGATTAGCCTGGTTCTGAATCCCCCAATGACATCTCCTCCAGGACTTGATGTAGATTAGCCTGGTTCTGAATGCCCCAATGACATCTCCTCCAGGACGTGATGTAGATTAGCCTGGTTCTGAATGCCCCAATGACATCTCCTCCAGGACGTGATGTAGATTAGCCTGGTTCTGAATGACATCTCCTCCAGGACGTGATGTAAATTAGCCTGGTTCTGAATGCCCCAGCCTGTTTTTCTACGTCTGTGAAAACTGACCCTAAATATGAATGAAACAGTAGTGGTGTGATGTGTTCATTGATGCAGGTTGTTATTGTTACAGAATGTGTTCTTAATGCAACGATTAATAATACAATGAAGACTTTTACTGTAGGTCACTCTGAAAGAAGTCTGTTTCTAAATGTCTGAAATGTGAATGAACAAATGTAGTTATTTTATAACCTGACTCTCTCAGGTGCTGTGTTGGGGGCAGGGCGTCCGGCTGAGAGCAGTCTGACTGGTTCTACAGAGCATCAGCTGCGTTCTGTACGGACAGAGTTTGTGAGACGAGTGTCAGGACCTGTCCTGGAAGGTCTGCTGGACGGACTCCTGCAACACACAGTCATCAACCAGGAGGAAATGGAGTCAGTAAAGGTGATAGCTGAGAGGGCAGAGAAGGCACGTGACATCATCGACATGGTGTTGAGAAAAGGAACTGAGTCATGTTCCAGGATGATCAACCTTCTTGGGGAGCTGGACCCCTATCTTTGGTCACAGCTTCAGATCTAAAGTTGTAGCCAACCCCTGGGTGTGGGGAGACCAGGCAGAATAGACAGGCAGGGTGGTTCAACATGGTCTTGTTGTCTGTTGCTTTAATTCAGGCTCCTAAAAATGTACAGAAAATGTCAATCAAACATGACCACTATAATAGCAATAAACTAACCAAAGGTCCAGCCACACAGCCTCTCTCCTTCTGCAGCCTCCTGGAGGTGTGGATCTTCTAGCAGGAGGGTCAGTTAGTCCTCCACTAGGTACCTAGCTGGACCCCTATCTAGCAGGAGGGTCAGTTAGTCCTCCACTAGGTACCTAGCTGGACCCCTATCTAGCAGGAGGGTCAGTTAGTCCTCCACTAGGTACCTAGCTGGACCCCTATTTAGCAGGAGGGTCAGTTAGTCCTCCACTAGGTACCTAGGTATGGACCCCTATCTAGCAGGAGGGTCAGTTAGTCCTCCACTAGGTACCTAGGTATGGACCCCTATCTAGTAGGAGGGTCAGTTAGTCCTCCACTAGGTACCTAGGTATGGACCCCTATCTAGTAGGAGGGTCAGTTAGTCCTCCACTAGGTACCTAGGTATGGACCCCTATCTAGCAGGAGGGTCAGTTAGTCCTCCACTAGGTACCTAGCTGGACCCCTATCTAGCAGGAGGGTCAGTTAGTCCTCCACTAGGTACCTAGCTGGACCCCTATCTAGCAGGAGGGTCAGTTAGTCCTCCAGTAGGTACCTAGCTGGACCCCTATCTAGCAGGAGGATCAGTTAGTCCTCCAGTAGGTACCTAGCTGGACACCTATCTAGCAGGAGGATCAGTTAGTCCTCCACTAGGTACCTAGCTGGACCCCTATCTAGCAGTAGGGTCAGTTAGTCCTCCACTAGGTACCTAGCTGGACCCCTATCTAGCAGGAGGGTCAGTTAGTCCTCCACTAGGTACCTAGCTGGACCCCTATCTAGCAGGAGGGTCAGTTAGTCCTCCACTAGGTACCTAGCTGGACCCCTATCTAGCAGGAGGGTCAGTTAGTCCTCCACTAGGTACCTAGTTATGGACCCCTATCTAGCAGGAGGGTCAGTTAGTCCTCCACTAGGTACCTAGCTGGACCCCTATCTAGCAGGAGGGTCAGTTAGTCCTCCACTAGGTACCTAGCTGGACCCCTATCTAGCAGGAGGGTCAGTTAGTCCTCCACTAGGTACCTAGGTATGGACCCCTATCTAGCAGGAGGCTCAGTTAGTCCTCCACTAGGTACCTAGCTGGACCCCTATCTAGCAGGAGGGTCAGTTAGTCCTCCACTAGGTACCTAGCTGGACCCCTATCTAGCAGGAGGGTCAGTTAGTCCTCCACTAGGTACCTAGGTATGGACCCCTATCTAGCAGGAGGGTCAGTTAGTCCTCCACTAGGTACCTAGCTGGACCCCTATCTAGCAGGAGGGTCAGTTAGTCCTCCACTAGGTACCTAGGTATGGACCCCTATCTAGTAGGAGGGTCAGTTAGTCCTCCACTAGGTACCTAGGTATGGACCCCTATCTAGTAGGAGGGTCAGTTAGTCCTCCACTAGGTACCTAGGTATGGACCCCTATCTAGCAGGAGGGTCAGTTAGTCCTCCACTAGGTACCTAGCTGGACCCCTATCTAGCAGGAGGGTCAGTTAGTTCTCCACTAGGTACCTAGCTGGACCCCTATCTAGCAGGAGGGTCAGTTAGTCCTACACTAGGTACCTAGCTGGACCCCTATCTAGCAGGAGGGTCAGTTAGTCCTCCACTAGGTACCTAGGTATGGACCCCTATCTAGCAGGAGGGTCAGTTAGTCCTCCACTAGGTACCTAGCTGGACCCCTATCTAGCAGGAGGGTCAGTTAGTCCTCCACTAGGTACCTAGGTATGGACCCCTATCTAGCAGGAGGATCAGTTAGTCATCCACTAGGTACCTAGCTGGACCCCTATCTAGCAGGAGGGTCAGTTAGTCCTCCACTAGGTACCTAGCTGGACCCCCTATCTAGCAGGAGGGTCAGTTAGTCCTCCACTAGGTACCTAGCTGGACCCCTATCTAGCAGGAGGGTCAGTTAGTCCTCCACTAGGTACCTAGCTGGACCCCTATCTAGCAGGAGGGTCAGTTAGTCCTCCACTAGGTACCTAGCTGGACCCCTATCTAGCAGGAGGGTCAGTTAGTCCTCCACTAGGTACCTAGCTGGACCCCTATCTAGCAGGAGGGTCAGTTAGTCCTCCACTAGGTACCTAGGTATGGACCCCTATCTAGCAGGAGGGTCAGTTAGTCCTCCACTAGGTACCTAGCTGGACCCCCTATCTAGCAGGAGGGTCAGTTAGTCCTCCACTAGGTACCTAGCTGGACCCCTATCTAGCAGGAGGGTCAGTTAGTCCTCCACTAGGTACCTAGTTATGGACCCCTATCTAGCAGGAGGGTCAGTTAGTCCTCCACTAGGTACCTAGGTATGGACCCCTATCTAGCAGGAGGGTCAGTTAGTCCTCCACTAGGTACCTAGCTGGACCCCTATCTAGCAGGAGGGTCAGTTAGTCCTCCACTAGGTACCTAGCTGGACCCCTATCTAGCAGGAGGGTCAGTTAGTCCTCCACTAGGTACCTAGGTATGGACCCCTATCTAGCAGGAGGGTCAGTTAGTCCTCCACTAGGTACCTAGCTGGACCCCTATCTAGCAGGAGGGTCAGTTAGTCCTCCACTAGGTACCTAGCTGGACCCCTATCTAGCAGGAGGGTCAGTTAGTCCTCCACTAGGTACCTAGCTGGACCCCTATCTAGCAGGAGGATCAGTTAGTCCTCCACTAGGTACCTAGCTGGACCCCTATCTAGCAGAACATGTTGATACAACTCTGTCTCTCTCACACCAACACACCTACCTACCTGATGTCTGTGTATTTTAAACTTTAGATTTTAAATTTCATTGTATACGCATTGTAAACATGTATTGTATACGCATTGTAAACATGTATTGTGATGTTATTGGAATTTACTTACTGTATTTGCATACTCACTGTGAATGTGTCCGGGAAAATGGCTCTGAGAATTTGGCATTCAACTTAAAACCACAGAAATGTATTTTATGAATATATTGTAGTGTTGGCCTGATAGAGGTTAATGAGAGGGGCTGGATATCACCACAACCACCTCAGTCTATCAGCAGTTTTCTCAGTGAGAGCACATTGACCATTGACAGACATAAGGAGCTGTTCAACCTCTCACCCTTTTACCAATGACTTGAGAGTGGCTGAAGGACATATAAGGAGCTGTTCAACCTCTCACCCCTTTACCAATGACTTGAGAGTGGCTGAAGGACATATAAGGAGCTGTTCAACCTCTCTCCCCTTTACCAATGACTTGTGAGTGGCTGAAGGACATATAAGGAGCTGTTCAACCTCTCTCCCCTTTACCAATGACTTGAGAGTGGCTGAAGGACATATAAGGAGCTGTTCAACCTCTCACCCCTTTACCAATGACTTGAGAGTGGCTGAAGGACATATAAGGAGCTGTTCAACCTCTCTCCCCTTTACCAATGACTTGAGAGTGGCTGAAGGACATATAAGGAGCTGTTCAACCTCTCTCCCCTTTACCAATGACTTGAGAGTGGCTGAAGGACATATAAGGAGCTGTTCAACCTCTCTCCCCTTTACCAATGACTTGAGAGGCTGAAGGACATATAAGGAGCTGTTCAACCTCTCACCCCTTTACCAATGACTTGAGAGGCTGAAGGACACATAAGGAGCTGTTCAACCTCTCACCCCTTTACCAATGACTTGAGAGTGGCTGAAGGACATATAAGGAGCTGTTCAACCTCTCACCCCTTTACCAATGACTTGAGAGTGGCTGAAGGACATATAAGGAGCTGTTCAACCTCTCACCCCTTTACCAATGACTTGAGAGTGGCTGAAGGACCAATCAGCCCCCATCTATACACAATGTTTTACTAAATGTTTTATAACGTTGTATTTTTCTATGTGTATCTACCTGCCCAGGGACTACAGCTAAATCTGGCACATTTACAGAAATGTTGATTGATGTTGTCACGATCGTCTAATGAGGAGGACCAATGCGCAGCGTCGAAGGTGAACATATTATATTTATTAAATGATCACACGATCAAAACAATAAACAACGAATGCGTGACGTCTATGGTTACAACACGAACAAACACGAACAAAATCCCACAAACCCGAATGACAAACAGACAGTTTAAATATGGCTCCCAATCAGAGACAACCAACGAACAGCTGACACTCGTTGCCTCTGATTGGGAGTCACTAAGGCAAACACAGAAAACAACAAACCAGAACCCCCAACATAGAAATACACCACATAGAACAAACACACCCTGGCTCAACAACTAGAGTCCCATTTCCAGGGTGTGACAGTACCCCCCCCTAAAGGAGCGGACTGCGACCGCGCCTCAAAAAGAGCAAAACAGGGGAGGGCTGGGTGGGCATACCTCCTCGGCGGCGGTTCTGGCTCCGGGCTTGACCCCCACTCCTTCTCTAACCCCCCAAAGTACCCCTGGTCCGGTCTGGCCCTGCTGGCCGGAGCTGGACTGAACACTGGTGGAGCGGATTGCTCTAGCTCCGACGTGAAGCCTCTGACCGGTGCCGGACCAGCCACCGGTGGAACAGGCACGGGCCGTGCCGGACTGACGACGCACACCACTGGCTTGGTGTGGGGAGCAGGAGCGGGCCGAGCCGGGCCGTCGAAGCGCACCCCTGACCTGGTGCGGGGAACAGGCACGGGCCGTGCCGGACTGACGACGCACACCACTGGCTTGGTGTGGGGGAGCAGGAGCGGGTCGAGCCGGGCTGTCGGGCGCACCCCTGTCTTGGTGCGGGGAACAGGCACGGGCCGTGCCGGACTGACGACGCACACCACTGGCTTGGTGTGGGGAGCAGGAGCGGGTCGAGCCGGGCTGTCGAAGCGCACCCCTGACTTGGTGCGGGGAACAGGCACGGGCGGTGCCGGACTGACGACGCACACCACTGGCTTGGTGTGGGGAGCAGGAATGGGCCGGACCGGGCTGTCGAAGCGCACCCCTGACTTGGTGCGGGGAACAGGCACGGGCCGGACAGGGCTGACGACGCGCACCACTGACTTGGTGCGGGGAGCAGGAATGGGCCGGACCGGGCTGACGACGCGCACCACTGACTTGGTGCGGAGAGCAGGAATGGGCCGGACCGGGCTGACGACGCGCACCACTGACTTGGTGGGAGTGGCAGGAACAGGCCGGACCGTACTGGGAACACACACCACTGGCCCTACGTGGGGATCAGGAACAGGCCGGACCGGACTGGCAACACACGCCAGTACCTCTCGCCGTGCCTCTACAACCACCTTCCCCCTGGTGACCAGTGACTCCCGTAACCTGGCATCCTCCTCTGCCAATCCGCTGGGCCGCTCTGCCGCGGTCTCCTGCTGGCCCGTCGTCCACGGCGTTAGCCCCCCCCTAAAAAATGTCTGGGCGTCTCCCCTACCCGTGGACCAGGTCTCCATGTCCCTCGCCAGCCTTTCGCCCTTCTGCCACAAGGTCAAGCCCTTCTCCTCCTCACTCGGCTTGACCCAGTCGAGGAGGCGAAGGAGATCTGTTAGGGATCTCCCTGGCGATGGCTCCTGGACACGCTGCTTGGTCACATCTTGGTGGGATTTTCTGTCACGATCGTCTAATGAGGAGGACCAATGCGCAGCGTCGAAGGTGAACATATTATATTTATTAAATGATCACACGATCAAAACAATAAACAACGAATGCGTGACGTCTATGGTTACAACACGAACAAACACGAACAAAATCCCACAAACCCGAATGACAAACAGACAGTTTAAATATGGCTCCCAATCAGAGACAACCAACGAACAGCTGACACTCGTTGCCTCTGATTGGGAGTCACTAAGGCAAACACAGAAAACAACAAACCAGAACCCCCAACATAAACACACACCACATAGAACAAACACACCCTGGCTCAACAACTAGAGTCCCATTTCCAGGGTGTGACAGATGTGCAGTATCCCTGTCAAATACATGTTGTACATGTCAATTAAAAGGAATGTATTGTGACTTAGAATGTTGTTTAACAATATGGAAAAAAGCAATAAAGTCAACCGCCTTTATAGCACAAATAATATTATAGCACTGACATTTGTTAACAGCATTGAAAGTAATGATTACTAGACAGTTGTCATGGTAAAAGCAGTAATAAAAATAACATTATTTATGATGCTACTATTAATAATAATAATAATATTATAATAATCAATTTTAGAAAACACTTTAAAATCCCATCGTTAATTAGATTAGATGAGTTTATTAGTCACATGGAGAGGGACGCAGAATCTTGTGCTCTGGGCTCCAACAGCGCAGGTCAAAATAAATCAAATCAAATCAAGAGAAGTGAATGAGACAATCTAAAGATGATAATAATATGTAGACATTTACAACTGGATGGTGGGAGGGGGGGCAGGGTAAGAGTCTGTTGGGTGGTGGGGGCAGGGTAAGAGTCTGTTGGGTGGTGGGGGCAGGGTAAGAGTCTGTTGGGTGGTGGGGGCAGGGTAAGAGTCTGTTGGGTGGTGGGGGCAGGGTAAGAGTCTGTTGGGTGGTGGGGGCAGGGTAAGAGTCTGTTGGGTGGTGGGGGCAGGGTAAGAGTCTGTTGGCTGGTGGGGGCAGGGTAAGAGTCTGTTGGCTGGTGGGGGCAGGGTAAGAGTCTGTTGGGTGGTGGGGGCAGGGTAAGAGTCTGTTGGGTGGTGGTGGGGGCAGGGTAAGAGTCTGTTGGGTGGTGGTGGGGGGCAGGGTAAGAGTCTGTTGGGTGGTGGTGGGGGCAGGGTAAGAGTCTGTTGGTGGTGGTGGGGGCAGGGTAAGAGTCTGTTGGGTGGTGGTGGGGGCAGGGTAAGAGTCTGTTGGGTGGTGGTGGGGGCAGGGTAAGAGTCTGTTGGGTGGGGGCAGGGTAAGAGTCTGTTGGGTGGTGGTGGGGGCAGGGTAAGAGTCTGTTGGGTGGTGGTGGGGGCAGGGTAAGAGTCTGTTGGGTGGTGGTGGGGGGCAGGGTAAGAGTCTGTTGGGTGGTGGTGGGGGCAGGGTAAGAGTCTGTTGGGTGGTGGTGGGGGCAGGGTAAGAGTCTGTTGGGTGGTGGGGGCAGGGTAAGAGTCTGTTGGCTGGTGGGGGCAGGGTAAGAGTCTGTTGGGTGGTGGGGGCAGGGTAAGAGTCTGTTGGGTGGTGGTGGGGGCAGGGTAAGAGTCTGTTGGGTGGTGGTGGGGGGCAGGGTAAGAGTCTGTTGGGTGGTGGTGGGGGCAGGGTAAGAGTCTGTTGGGTGGTGGTGGGTGCAGGGTAAGAGTCTGTTGGGTGGTGGGGGGCAGGGTAAGAGTCTGTTGGGTGGTGGGGGCAGGGTAAGAGTCTGTTGGGTGGTGGGGGCAGGGTAAGAGTCTGTTGGATGGTGGGGGCAGGGTAAGAGTCTGTTGGGTGGTGGGGGGCAGGGTAAGAGTCTGTTGGGTGGTGGGGGCAGGGTAAGAGTCTGTTGGGTGGTGGTGGGGGCAGGGTAAGAGTCTGTTGGGTGGTGGTGGGGGCAGGGTAAGAGTCTGTTGGCTGGTGGGGGGCAGGGTAAGAGTCTGTTGGGTGGTGGGGGGCAGGGTAAGAGTCTGTTGGGTGGTGGTGGGGGCAGGGTAAGAGTCTGTTGGGTGGTGGTGGGGGCAGGGTAAGAGTCTGTTGGGTGGTGGTGGGGGCAGGGTAAGAGTCTGTTGGGTGGTGGTGGGGGCAGGGTAAGAGTCTGTTGGGTGGTGGTGGGGGCAGGGTAAGAGTCTGTTGGGTGGTGGTGGGTGCAGGGTAAGAGTCTGTTGGGTGGTGGGGGCAGGGTAAGAGTCTGTTGGGTGGTGGGGGCAGGGTAAGAGTCTGTTGGGTGGTGGGGGCAGGGTAAGAGTCTGTTGGATGGTGGGGGCAGGGTAAGAGTCTGTTGGGTGGTGGGGGCAGGGTAAGAGTCTGTTGGGTGGTGGGGGCAGGGTAAGAGTCTGTTGGGTGGTGGTGGGGGCAGGGTAAGAGTCTGTTGGGTGGTGGTGGGGGCAGGGTAAGAGTCTGTTGGGTGGTGGTGGGGGCAGGGTAAGAGTCTGTTGGGTGGTGGGGGCAGGGTAAGAGTCTGTTGGGTGGTGGGGGCAGGGTAAGGGTCTGTTGGGTGGTGGGGGCAGGGTAAGAGTCTGTTGGGTGGTGGGGGCAGGGTAAGAGTCTGTTGGGTGGTGGGGGCAGGGTAAGAGTCTGTTGGGTGGTGGGGGCAGGGTAAGAGTCTGTTGGGTGGTGGGGGCAGGGTAAGAGTCTGTTGGGTGGTGGTGGGGGCAGGGTAAGAGTCTGTTAAAATGAAAATCATGGTATATATAACTTAAAAACAACAACTTCAGATTGTTTTCTTTGTTTTAATACGATCAACATACAACATAAAGCTGGAGCCTGAGGACAGTGTGTCCAAAATAGTACAAGCACAACATCACTATTAATCATAAAACACGTCAAGTTTATTTGAAAATTCTAAAGAAAAAGAACACACAAACACACAATGCCTCAGTGATTAACAGAACTGTTTCACAGATCACAGAACTATATCAGGGTGTCATTTCTCAGGCAGAAATGTAGATAAAAATAATGAAATCCTGTTCCCCAAACAAGTGCAAGAACCACAGAGTCAAGAATAGGTTAAATATACAAATAAAATAAAATAAATTAAAAACAATAGCACATCAACATAAAAACATATAAACATAAATCTGAAAGCGTTGCTCAAACTCCCGTAACAGTCCCGTTATTTTATCTTTGAACCGCTTCATGTCTGCCACATGTTGGGTCGCGCACACATTTTTCAGACAGGGGAAGTGAGCTGCATCACCACCGGCAAGTTGCGTCTCCCACAATGACAGCTTCAACTTGAAAGAACGTATGCTGTCATAATACTGCGTGACAACTTTGTTGCGCCCTTGCAGCTGTTTGTTCAAGTTATTCAGGTGCTCTGTAACATCCACCATAAATGCAAGATCCGGCATCCATTCTGCAGAATGAAATTCTAACACTGGTTTGCCCTTTTCTTCCATGAACTGTTCAATTTCTTCTCGTAAATCAAAGAAACGCCTCAGCTTAACCATCTTACCTCAGTGTGGTATGGCAGGCCATAGATGTGGTCTTTCTCTCTGAGAAGGCTGTCAAACTGACGGTGATTCTGGATCGGATGAAATTAACAGTTTGGATGACCACCTTCATGACGTTATCCATCTTTAATGACTTGCAACACAAAGCCTCCTGGTGCAAAATACAGTGAAAAGTCAAAAAATCACGTCCTCCATTTGCAGATTGCACTTTCTCTCTGAACTTTGTCACAACGCCTGCTTTTTTCCCGATCATTGAGGGCGCACCATCTGTAGCCAGGCTGACAGCGCGGGACCAGTCCACTCCGACCCTGTCCAGCGCGCCGACGAGTGCGGTAAAAATATCAGCTGCTGTCGTTGTATCTGTCATCGGCACCAACTCCACGAACTCCTCGGTGACGGTCAATGTGTCATCAACTCCGCGGATGAAAAAAATGGCCAGTTGTGCAACATCTGTAATGTCCGTGCTTTCATCAATTGCAACCGAAAACGCAATAAATTACTTTACTTTTTGCTTCAACTGGCTGTCCAAATCCACTGAAAGATCGGAAATCCTGTCTGCAACTGTGTTTCTTGTCAGGCTGATATTTACAAAAGCCTGCCGCTTTTCAGGGCACACAATCTCCGCTGCCTTCATCATGCATGTTTTTACAAATTCACCCTCACTAAATGGTTTTGAAGCCACTGCGATTTCATTAGCAATGAGGTAGCTAGCTTTCACTGCAGCGTCACTGATGTCTCGGCTGTGAGTAAACACAGACTGCTGTTTCTTCAGACCCGCCAACAGTTCATTCACCTTCTCTCATCTCCGCTGTCCTTGAAAGTTGTCATATTTGTCGGCATGAAGACTCACATAGTGGCGACGAAGGTTATATTCTTTCAGCACTGCAACATGCTCTGAACACACCAAACATACAGCTTTCCCATTCAATTCCGTGATTAAATAGGATGACCATTTTTCTTGGAACACTCTGCACTCTGCGTCCACTTTTCTCTTTTTTGACAGAGACATATTGGGGCAATGAGGGTGCCAAAGCACATAATGTTAAAAGTAGAAGCCGTAATAAATATCGCGGGCAAAACAAAGTAGCTCATTGGCTGCACGTGCTTGACCTACTTGCTCTGCCCCGGTATAAACAGTTTGCTTGCTTAACACAATTGCTATTGCGCCATCCAGTGGACGCAATTGGAACAGCAGTTTATTTTCTAGAAAAATTGCAGCGCATTTTTATACTTTACCAATTTTTTTTTTTTTTTTTTTATCATCTCGCGGGCTGGATTAAACCCGTTTGCGGGCCTGATCCGGCCCGCGGGCCGTACGTTTGACACCCCTGCTTTAAGAGAATACAGGCTACACACCACTGTTTCTTGTTCTGGTTTAGTAGTAGCCTACAAGGTGACACGCATTGGTTTGTTATGCAGGAAAATGTCCAAAGATGGAAAAATTGGTTTGTCTGGCAACTACGTTTGATTGAGCCTAGTTGTAGTCATTAGTGCACACTGTTAGAAATTGCGTAATTCAAATCTGGTATTGGAATAAGAATCAAGAGATCTTCAATCCAAGCTTAATTTATTATATGCAAAATGTATGTATGATAAGTATGAAGGTTCGTATATACGGGTCCACCGAGATACCACGCAGGGCACTCAGAGAACTAAAACATTGTTTACAGGTTCTTTCTCAAATACTCTGACAGAGAGTTCCCACCTCTTCTGTTGGCCAATCAGAGTAAAGGACTGAGTGTGGTTTAGACTTTACTCAGCCAATCCGTTGGCGCACGGGTTAGTCCCACCCCTTGGCGCTCCACCGTTCCCAGGCATAAGTTTATCATAACAACCTGTAGAGTCAGCACCCAAAAGACTGTACGTTCCTACATCCAAGGACGGTTCACAGACAACAAAGAGGCAGTGTTCGTATCTGTAAGAAATACAAGTCTTATCTGTCCTTCCCCCTAACGTTCCACACATGAATCACAGCCTGTTATGTGAAACAATTTATATCAGTATAGTACAAACCTATGCTCCTCATTAATGCATTCCTTCTAAGAAAAGGTTTTTGGACGACAGCGAGAGTTTCTATTGAACAAATGTAGGTAGCTCCCAACCCGTATGGTTTAGTAACCCGTATGGTTTAGTAACCCGTATGGTTTAGTAACCCGTATGGTTTAGTAACCCGTATCGTTTAGTAACCCGTATCGTTTAGTAACCCGTATGGTTTAGTAACCCGTATGGTTTAGTAACCCGTATGGTTTAGTAAGCCGTATGGTTTAGTAACCCGTATGGTTTAGTAACCCGTATGGTTTAGTAACCCGTATGGTTTAGTAACCCGTATGGTTTAGTAACCCGTATCGTTTAGTAACCCGTATGGTTTAATAACCCGTA